>NC_142932.1:124158707-124248707 GCF_046866305.1 Octopus bimaculoides | reverse complement strand
GAGAAACTAACAGCATTAGCATGAGTGGTGTGAAAAAATATCTTCTATGGAGTAAAGTTTAAATCTTATTTATCACAAGTAGATTAAATGTTAAGGTGAGAGATCAGGAATATATGTTATAAAGGTTCAATTTCCAACTTGAAATATGTGCTAATTAATAGCCCTAGATGACCATGGTAGAAGTTAAAATACTATATTTTGATAATTTTAACTACTTAATAAACTACTTTTTAAAAAATTTAAAAGTGCGAGTAGAGCAGTGTACACATGATACCCTAAGGTCTAATCTATTATTGATTAGATTAGGATTATTTCTAAGTTTAAAAATTTCATATATTTCCATAGAACATAATTCACATCCATATTTATTATTTCTATAAGGTTGAGCTTTTCTTATAATTTCCCATTTAAGGCTAAAATTAATACCATTATCTTTTAACTCCCAAATTTTACTTGCTAATGTCGTACTATTTGCCTTATGTCTTAGTCTAAAAGAGGACCTATGGTTATATATTCTCTGTTTCACATTAATACTACATCCTATGTAAATATAATTCTCGGTTATTGTACTAATAATGCATCTGTACACTACCTTACGGGTGCAACAAATTCCTAATAAGGGACAATGGGACTTATTTCTGCAGTTGCACATAGTGGTGCTATCAACCCCACCTATATTATTTCTAATGTCTCTATTATTATTATTACAATTATTTACACTAATATTATTACTCAATTCTTCAATTCTACTATTAGGTATATATTGATCATTTCCATCATTATTTAGCTCGTTTCCTGATGTGTTATCAGTTAGAATTATTCCTCCAGCATTAGGCATATTGATATTATATGAACTAGGTCCCTGATTCCTATTATTTTCATTGGAGTTGAGCCTATCATCAACTTCAGCTGAAACCTCAACATCATCACTGCTGCATTCTATTTGTTGGTTAAAATTATGGTTGGTAGGACTAAGCATATTGTTATTATACTCATAATTTCTATTGTCATTATTTTCACTTCTATTTATATAATTATTAGTAGGATCATTACTGGTATTTGCTAGATTATTATTTGTATTGCTATTCATATAACCATATCCACTATTTTTAACTTCATTTATTCTAGCTGACCTAATGTTCTTTTTGTTTAACCTAGCTATGATTGTACCTACATTAGGAAGGGTAGAGTAAGAAATTCGGACTGTATGACAAGAGAAAATTCTACTATATCTGTGGGAAGAAGGGAAATTTTTTTGTAAAATATTCATAATTTTTTGTAAATATTTGTGGATATTGCACAGTTGAAGGGGATATTTAACCAGATAGAGTTTTTATTTTTTCTCAAAATCCGTATGTATATATATATATATATATATATATATATATATATATATATATATATATATATATATATATATATATATATATATATATATATATATATATATATAAACATATATATGTGTGTGTGTGTGTGTCTGTGTGTCTGTGTGTATCTGTGTGTGTATTTGTGCTTGTGTAATACATACATACACACATATATACACATGTAATAGATATTTATGTGTATAACACACACACACACACACGCACATAAATGTATAATGCTAACGGGGACACACAGGAGAGTGTATCAGAATAGAAAAAGAAAGGTCGTGGTGCATAATTAAATGAAAGAATCACTTTACAATAATTTCTGTTTTCCAGTGAACGAAAAATTGAATATAAAGTTGTATACATTGGGACTCACTGAAGAAATCTGGTGAAATGATTGTCAGCTTTAGAAAGGTTTTATCCTGTGAGCAATAATATATTGTCTTTCTGCATATGTCACAGAAGGGATCTTTATATAAAATCTGCCTTGCAAGAATTATTTCGTCAGCATTTATTTTTTCTGAATTTGCCAGCTCTCAGGTTATGACGTTGCTTTGGTCTTCCATCAACCAAATATGTTTCGTTATATCAAGATTCAATGTTCTTAGACAAAGCGGTACGATTATAAAACTGCATTTCACTTTTATTTCTATTATAATTATGCAGCTTTTCAGACATACTCTAAAATTCTGCTCCTTAGTTTTGTCTCTCTTTTATATACGAAGCTCTATACATTGCACGATGGGCATTCATTGCACGTGGGCATATGTTAATATCTTTGTATAAAACATCCAACTGAAGTTGTCGGTTTATGAGATAAAACGCACACGCTACTTGCAGCACAACTGGAAGTAAATATGACTTTCTGTTTATTAAATATTTTTCTCTATAAATCGATATCTATTAAATAGTTTCTTGTACCTGGGATAAGAGGTCATGTGCAAATCTACTAATATGAATGTGAATTAAAATTACTTCGACGAAAAGTTTTCTAAAGATGAAGATACAAGCGTAAAGATGCTTTTTATGTCTTTTCAAAATCTTATGCTTGATTTTTACTTCTTTGTCATATGACTTCAGGTTATCTGTGAATAATATTTGAATCAAGTTCTTATTAAAATTTTTCTACATATATAACAATTATCCACTTCCGTTTTTGTCTTAATGGTTCTGAGGAGTGTTTATATCGTAAGTGGTTTTGAGAATTCAAGTAATACAGCTGTGTCAAGTTATGAACATTTGAGTTCTGTGGTGCTGGGTGTAACTTTTGTCTCTTCCGTCTGTCTATCTATCTTTGTCTATCTATCTCTGTCTATCTCTATTTATCTATCTATCTATACTGAAAACTTTTATGGTCAGTAATTGTGATTGAGTGTGCCAAAGCAGCCATATTGTACGAACAAAAGTTAAAACTCTTAAGGCTGTATGAAGTGCATGAGCGACTGAAGGATCACTGGACTGGACTAGTTTCGCCTATCAGTCGAAGGCTTGTCAGCAGTGACTACTCTTTAGCTAAATCGGTCTGTCAGTATAAATATTTACCAGATAAATGTATGGTTGATTTAGCGATATGTTCGTGTTTATATTAAAGATTAATAGATACAGTTAGGCAATAAAATACCATTAAGGAAAATATTATCGTCACTAGTTGTGATGAGGTTGCGAAATAGTTATATTGCCAGATAAAAACACTTATTGCTGCATGAAGCGCATAATATATGTGTATCCATGCTCTCCCTAGGTCTCTCACATAATACTTGTGTATCGATGCTCTCTCTAGGTCTCTCACATAATACATTTGTATCGATCTCCCTAGGTCTCTCATATAATATATGTGTATCGATGTTCTCCTTAAGTCTGACGCCGATAAAACAAAGAATAACAGACCATATAGGTTTTATTAATATACGGTGTAAATATGACTATTTTGAGTTTTGAAAAACATATTTGACATGAATCAGTATATGAAATATGACACAGTAATCATCTTTCAAAAACATGAGAGCATTTCTAAAGGACTAAATAAATATCGACATATTACAAAACGTCAGATATTATCAAAGTTTGGTTGGAAATTGCCTTCATATAATGTCTCCTCTTTAAATCGCTACGAATATTGAGAAATAATCTCAACTAAACGCCGTCTTCAAATGAGCATATATACCATTCTGTGCAACTTTTCTCAGTTGCATTTTTGAATACACACACAGTCCAGCACGCGCGCACGCACGCACACAGATATATATATATATATATATGTATATGTATATATATATATATATATATATATATATATATATATATATATATATATATATAAGTATATATATATATATATATATATATATATATATATATATATATATATATATATATATATATATATATATTTGTGTGTGTGTGTGTGTGTGTGTGTATGTAAATATATGCATATATATTTGTACACATGTGTGTGTGTGTATAATTTATGCAAATGTTAAAACCAATAGTGGCAGGAGGAATCGCGCGATTATCTCAATTCTGTCAGTAACATTACGGGAGATAATAACATAAGCATTAACCAAGCTAGGTTTATCAGTCGTCGCGTCCATATGTGAGAAAAGGTGCCGATATTAGCATTAGTGTTTTGGGATAGTTCCAGTAGTAAAAACACGAAATGCAACAAACTGAAGACATAGCGGCATTAGGACTAATGGCTTTGCAAAACTGGTGTCTCATAAAACGAAATGCAACCTCAGGATAGCCGATAATTTCTGTCCCTAATTAAACACTTCTAAAGATATAACAAAATACTGTGCTTAGTAGACAACAAAACACTAAAATCTATATAGGTTAATCGCTTAAGTTTAGGCCACGATATTTATATCTAGGCCGGTTTGCTTCTGCAAAATGCAAAACTTATACCAAACTAGCTAGCCACATACACCATCCCAGAATAAGAGCATAGATTTGAGTATTACTTGGTCAATCATTAATAATGGAAGGCTTTATAAGGATGGTGAAGCTCCATGTGATCTCTCTAGTAAAGAATCTCTTGAGATTTTGAAAATGAAGCAGCTAGCTATGATCCAGGATGTAACTACGCTGCTGAAATATAATTTCAACTGGTAAAGTTCGCAAGTTGCGACACGTTCTTCCTTCACAATTGGAAAGAACACAGTAGGTTTTTCAGATAGAAAACAAATTAATCTACGAGATCAGACAGAAATTGTTAACTTATAAGAGCCTCTAAACAGCTTTTAATTTTGCAACTGAGGAAGATAAACTTTCAGAAAGATAAAAGATATGTTTGCTTTCCATGTGACATCATCTGCAGATTCTATTAATAGTCAGAGGGAATCAAGGCAAATCTACAAGATCGATTTACCTCTACGCCTCGCAAATAAAGAAGGCGAAGTCTTGTTTTTACAGTCGTTATTTGTTTATGACTTAAAGCTATAGGCTCTTATCAGAAATACCATGTTCCGGTGTACAAGTTTTGGCTTGATTTTAAAAAAAATATCTAAACCCGATTTCAAGTATGTGAGTCTGAATTCACATTGAACAGAGGCAGCTACATAGATAACATCAGGTTGCTGGCATTATGTTCCAAGAGTCACATTGCAAAGACAATTTGATGTTGAATCATAAAGCCAGCACTATCTAAACAATACGAGCTGCGACATATACACTTAGACATTATTCATTTTATTTCACAATAGTTTTAGGTTTTGGCAAATAATATTTTACTGTTTAAATGTTATATTTACTCTCAATACTTCACATTTATTTACAATACAAAATGGCCATTCTTTGTTTTCCCCACAGGTCTTAATCTTCGTTCATCACTTTTATTATTTACAACACCAGTCATTTGAAATACTATAATTTGTTCTGTTATCGTTTGAGCCGCCATATTTAATTAATGATAACCAATATAACGAAAGACTGTTTGGAAGCGTTATAAAACACTTGCAAGAATTTGTGCAAATGAGAATGTTTCAACTTATGTTTAAAAATGGGTAAATTACTATGTCTTCATAATGAGTAGATGAATACGCTGCGCCCGATAGAGGAGACACATCGATCCTCTCTAAATTTACAATGAAATAGCTACAAAGGAAATAAAACTGTTTTCCCTTTCACTTTACCCTTACGTCTTAATTTTATACGCTTGAATTACACATGTCATATGTATGATTAAATTATTCGATATACAATTTATATTAGAAATGTATTTGTAGAATAATGCCCTCATTATACAGCAAACTCTTCTAAACGCTATGGGAAACACTGTAATTTCTTCTCCGAAAATTAAATTTTCAAATAGAATCATATATAATTTATTAAACCGGATATACATTCATTAAGAACAAATCTGGGTCATTTAATACTACTGTACATTGTGGACCACACGGGAGTGCTCTGCTTCTAAGCACACGCGGGCACAAGCACGCATACACAAACACACACAAACACATACACACACATACACACATATATACATATATACGCGCATACATATAATGTAGAATGTAAAGATTTACATATGTATATATGATACAAATCTTCGTATTTCTGACGGCGCAAAGAAATTTAAAAATTATTAGCATCTTTTTCTTTTTTTTGGTGCACTTCTATATTATCCTCTATACGCTTGTAAATCAAATCACTTAATTCTACTTTTAAACATATCAGAAGCTAAGGTGTTAGAAAAGTTGGACATTCGTAATTTAATGCTATGTTGCCTATTACGGAAACAACAAGGGATCAGTAAAAAAATGAAAGCTATTATCATACGTCTACTCAATTAGACGGGATTTAGGCTCTAAGATGCAATATATATATATATATATATATATATATATATATATATATATATATATATATAAATATATATGTATATTTGTTTTCGCTCGGTTTCCTTGTATGTCTCCACTGTCCTGTTTTTGTTCTCAACTTTGACCCTCAATGAATCCCAAATTTTATTTTGGTATTTATCGGAGCAACTGTCTTCGAAGACTCATATTGTCGTTCAATATATACATATACATATGCATAATAATAATAATAATAATAATAATAATAATAATAATAATGATAATAATAATAATAATAATAATAATAATGATAATAATAATAATAATAATAATAATAATAATAATAATAATAATAATAATAATAATAATAAAAAACAATAATAAACAATTCCTATCATAGTAGGTGCCTTAGGTATAATAAAACATTATTCAAATACATAACAAAATCACCAGGACTTACAAATATATATAACATACAGAAAATTGCACTACTGGGCACTGCACACATCCTACGCAAAACACATTCAATACAGTAACCATAAGAGCATCACAGCAAACCACAGCACATACCCAAGGCACACAGAGCTGCGCTCGGTAGTGAAGTGAAAGCACGTTATAAAAATAAAACTACTGAACAATAATAATAATAATAATAATAATAATAATAATAATAATAATAATAATAATAATAATAATAATAATAATAATGGAAACACTAGCCATAAACAAGGTGGCACCAATTATCATAAAATACATAGAGCACTCAATGAACATGTGGCAGACAGTGCTACAGCTCCAAACAAAAGAGGGACTTGTGAAAACGAAAGCCATCCCTATTAGAAGAGTAATATTCCAGGGAGACACGCTCTCTCCACTCCTGTTCTGCCTGGCACTCACACCTTTAACAGAGTTGCTAAACAGAACTGGATGCGGTTACAAATGCTACGGAAAAACAGTCAGCCACCTTCTATATATGGATGACCTAAAATTATATGCAAAATACGACAAAGAGCTAGAAACACAACTACAGACAGTACACGGCTTTATCAAGGAAATAGATATGAAATTCGGATTAGAAAAATGTGCCAAAGCAACCCTGAAAAGAGGAAAATTAGTTAAAAGTAGCAATATAACACTAGATAAAGCCAATGAAATAAAAGAACTAGACGACAGCCAACCCTATAAGTATTTAGGAGTCAATGAACTAGATAGGCTACAACATACACAAATGAAAGAAAAAATAAAGAAAGAGTACTATAGACGAATTAGATCAATACTAAAAACAGAGCTCAATGCTAAAAACAAGATAATGGGTATCGACACTTTAGCTGTCCCAGTTATAAGCTACTGCTACAACATCCTTAACTGGACACTAAACGAACTATGTAAAATAGACAGGAAAACAAGAAAAATAATGACAGGATATAGGATGCACCACCCAAAATCTGACATAGAAAGGCTATATATACTACGCACAGAAGGTGGCAGGGGTCTTATACAGCTAGAACACTATTATAAAATAACCACCATAGGACTGCAAAAATACCTACTCCAGAAGCAAGGAAAACTAATACAAATAGCCACAAAACACGAGCAAAACAAAAAACTGTTTTCAGTATTTAAGGAAGCTGACAAATACAAACAAGAAATCAATCTACCTAACACGAATACAAAGAAGAAGAAGAAGAAGAAGAAGAAGAAGAAGAAGAAGAAGAAGAAGAAGAAGAAGAAGAAGAAGAAGAAGAAGAAGAAGAAGAAGAAGAAGAAAAAGAAGAAGAAGAAGAAGAAGAAGAAGAAGAAGAAGAAGAAGAAGAAGAAGAAGAAGAAGAAGAAGAAACACCAAAAGCTATAAAACAAATGAAATCCAAACTAAAACTAGAACAGCAACGGACCATAATAAAACGATGGCAAGAAAAGCCCCTACATGGTAAATACTGGGCTAAACTAAATGCGAAAGAAATAGACAGAGAAAACCCCAGCAATGGCTGAGAAGCTCAGGACTTAAAGCAGAGACTGAAGGATTTTTAATTGCTGCATAAGACCAGAGCCTCCCCACCAGAAATTACCAAAAACACGTAATGAAAAGAAGTATAACAAGTAACTGTAGAATATGTGGGGATGGACAAGAAACAATAAATCGTATTATCTCTGGCTGCCCAGTCCTGGCTAAGAAGGAATATATTCACAGACACGACAGAGCTGGGACCTATATACACTGGAATCTATGCCAACACTATGGAATAACAACAGAAAAAAGATGGTATAAACACACGCCAGAAAAGGTCACAGAAAACGAGAAAGCAACCATACTCTGGGATATGCCAATACACACAGATAGAGAAATTAAGGCAACTAGACCAGATATAGTTGTCAAAGATCATGAAGCAAAAAAATGCTTTCTAATTGATGTATCAATACCAGCAGATGACAACGTTTCTCTAAAAGAAATGGAAAAACTTTCAAAATACAAAGACCTGGAAATAGAGATAACTCGAATGTGGAATCTAAAAACAGAAACAATTCCTATCATAGTAGGTCCCTTAGGTATAATAAAAAAATATTCAGACAAATACATAACAAAAACACCAGGACTTACAAATATATATAACATACAGAAAATTGCACTACTGGGTACTGCACACATTCTACGCAAAACACTTTCAATACAGTAAACATAAGAGCACCACACCATACCACAGCACATACCCAAGGCGCACAGAGCTGCGCTCAGTAGTGAAGTGAAAGCACGTTATAAAAATAAAACTACTGAACAATAATAATAATAATAATAATGCTATTATTTCATTTGTCTTATTCACACTGTTTTAAATTTATATCAATTGACATCTTCAAATGTGGATTGATATTTCATATTCATGGGAGATTCTTTTCGGTTTTTTTTTAATAATTAATTCAACAATTTAGAATATATTTTTAGATTGAAGAGTTTATTTCATTCAATAATCACATTTAAATAATAACGGACCTGTCTTTTAATTCACTGGAATAACCGTTGGCAAATTCTACTTTTTGCTATTCTATATAATCTGCCCTTCATATTCTTCAATTTCTCTTCATAAAATTTGTTAATTTTTTTTTTTTTTGTTTTTCTGACAGTCTCAATTCAAATGTTACCATATTATCATTAATTTCTCTGTTCTCTAAAGTATTTCTGATTATAACAATTTCGTCAAAATTAGCTTTTTTATTGATGGTCGGCATAAAACTGGAAGAGCTGCATATTATTTGCGTAAATGACTTATTGGAACCCTGGAGGATTATGAAGATGCTGTCTTTTTTGGTAGTATTGTATCTAGAATTTGGAATGAGAGAGAAGCAACATGGGAGTGACGTAGAAAAATTGAAACACTAGCTCTAAAAATATAAGAAAATGTTATAAGTTTTCTTTTTTCAAAAAAATTATTGCTACCCGATCCTACGACTAGAGATCACTATTCGATCTTCTAGCTAAACCCGGTATCAGTGTAAACTAGATTTGTCACATACGTCAGTACAAATGACTTTAATAATCAGAATAAAACCTACACTTATTGCAACTTGTTAACGTGCTGGTAGTTGCGGCTTAGTAACTAAATCAATGTTTAGATGTGTATTTTAGATGTGTATTTAGATGTGTATTTTAGACTTCGAACGTAGAAAATTACCAATTTTATTTGCGCTTTTCGTTTGCCAAATATGTAAAGAATTTTAAAATTATGTTCATTATATATAAAGCAATTGTGAAGAACTTTTGTAAGTATCTATGTCACATCTTTATGGAAGCAACTTGTATGAAATCTTACCAACTTATAATATCCTCTAAACTTCGTTTACGTCATGAACACGAGAGAAGTATTGACGTCATACATTCTTGTGAGAAATTACTTTATTGACATGTATGATCTAATCCTCTTGCTCTTAGAATGAGCATTGGATTGAAGTATAATTGCCATATCACTTCAGCAGACGTGTGTATATAAACGATGTTGAAACACGATTAAGCAATACATGCCTTCATGATGTATATATGAAATAACGTATTAGTTGGCTTCAGATCATTAACTATTGAGGTAGTTAATGTTCCGACTGGACAGTAAAATCCAATTACATAAAATGTTACAGATGTCATCTTATTGGAATAATTTAATTAACGCTAAAATAACAAATATTAATTCTAAGAAAGTTTCACCTAATTCCTATTCAAGAGAGGAGGAACTCTTCATATGATATCACTAATTTGTATCGATATTTACTTGTATCTTTTCATTTGAAAAAAGTCCGTGGTGTTCTGTTTGATGGAGTATTATATAATACTAATTGAAAAACTTTTTAAATGATTTTTAAAGAAATGCAGACAACGTTGTTGTTAATGATAGCAAAAGCAGACATTGATTGAAACGTCACTTCTTGGGAAATTTTTCCGTCGTCATTTCTATTTAAAGTCATATTAACTTTTCAAACTTTACATGACTAGACTAGAATAAAAAAGAAAGAAAGAAAAAATCAGAATTTGAAATAATTACCTGGAATGAATCAGATAATGGGATTTAAAATAAATTTATATTTTTTTGTGTTTTTGATGTGTGACTTATGCAAAGAATCGTGTAGCCAATGTAATAATTTAGATTGCCATGATACTCGTCAAACGTTTTCAAACGACAATAATCTCTTTCTGTCTGAAGTTATGTTGGCGAATGCGTCAGATGTTCGATTTACAACAACGCACTCGCGGTATTCCTCGACATTAGGAACGATTCGACACGTGTGATTCGCAAACGTACTGTGAATGAAATATGGATTAAAGGAGACGGTGCAAAAACCGGTCGGATGTTTGAAACTCTAATTCAAAAGCGTAGCTTTGTTTCAATTCATATAACTCTCATTTAACTAACAATAATGCTCATGCAATCAGCGCGTCCGCCGCTCACGGGCAAATTCTACGAGTAGTATTTCATTTAATGACACAAATAAAGCAAATGCTGTCGACAGAGGAGACATATTGGATCTTTTTTAAAACGGGGGCCACATTTTTCATCAACGAAACACTTTGAAACTTGGAACACTGGTAGAATGTGTCATATAAAACATCTTTTTCTCTTAGTCTTCTTTAAAAAAAAAGAAATCCATAAGTTTTTCCATGTTAAAGTTGTCGTATTTCTGTAATTTCAACCAATCACTGACGTCCATTCAGCCGATATACATTAAGTGCCGACTACATAAACAAACGATTCTGAAACAATTAATCCTAACCCTAACCCTAGGGTTAGGGTTAGGGTTAGGGTTAAAGCAAATTTAAAATGAAAAAAGCAAATAAAACGAAGTTATGGAGATTAAATACGCTTTACATCGCTTAATCAGCCAAAGGAGTAAATATAAACAACTGAATACTTGTCAGTGATGGGTTGAAATTATCGAAATAAGACAATTTTTTACATGAAATAAATTCGAATACAAAAATATTTTTCTGTTCTATAACACAGCATAGATAAGTATACGAAGTTTGAAAGTCTTTCCGTACCAAAAACACTACGTAAAACATTAATGAAAAATGTGGCCCCCGTTTTAAAATAGATCCGACATATTTAATTTACGTTAATTAATATCCAATCCATCAAAACATACAGAATGTTTATTACTTTTCGAAAGCAATGAGTGTACTTTCATGATACGAAAGATTACGTACTCCACATCTGCCACTCTCAGTCAGTGAATCGTCAAATCTGTCCGTCACATGAAGATGTTTCAGTTTCTCTACTTTTCGGGTGGAAGGCTCTTAAATAATTATTTAAGAAACAAAACTCGAAATTATGGGGAAGCAGCCACTCAACTACAATGATCCGAATGCTCAACTGATACTTTTTTGTTTTTTATCGAATACAAAATTATGAAAGGCAAAGTCCTTGGAGGAATTCGAATGCCCAGCGAGAACCGGAGGAAAAGCAACTAAGCATTTTTCGGGTGTGCTAACGTTTTAAACAGCACATGTCTTTGAAGGGCTCATACATAATAGATTTAAACCCCCATTTAAGAATTATAAATTGTTGTTGTGTCATGTAATTGTACATTTATTTCGATTATTTATGTCCTGTGTGTTTGTGTGTCTATGTATATATATATATATATATATATATATATATGGCCCAATGGTTAGGGCAGCGGACATGCGGTCATAGGATCGCGGTGTCGATTCCAAGACCGGACGTTGTGAGTGTTTATTGAGCGAAAACACATAAAAAGCTCCAGGAGGCTCCGGCAGGGGATGGTGGCGAATCCTGGTGTACTCTGCCACCACAACTTTCTCTCACTCTTACTTCCTGTTTCTGCTGTGCCTGTAATTCAAAGGATCAGCCTTGTCACACTATGTCACGCTGAATATCCCCGAGAACTACATTAAGGGTACACGTGTCTGCGGAGTGCTCAGCCACTTGCACGTTAATTTTACGAGCAGGCTGTTCCGTTGATCGGATCGACTGGAACCATAGACGTCGTAAGCGACGGAGTGCCAGCAAGAAATATATATGTATATATATATATATATATATATATATATATATATATATATATATATATATATATATATATATATATAGTTATATATGTACATGCCTATAAATGGTGACGCAAAATACATTTTGCATACTGTGTTCTGTAAGCAAATAATGAATCGTAATTTTGGCGAGAACTACGAGAAGTTTGATTAAAATATTTCCGTACCATGACATTTCCTCTTTGCTGCTCATAAGAAGAAATAATTAAAGTTATTTACCCCTGAGATTTTATCATATATCAAAGTTCTTTCTTTGTATACATCAATATTAGATGATAGTTCAAGAAAATCCTCCAGGATTTCTTGGTAGTGTATATTTGCGAGGAACTGTGTATGAATTTAACAAATAGTGATTAATTCTATGAGTATATTTTTTTAATTGCATTAAATTAACTAAGAGAGCATTTTTTTAAAAATAGTAAGAGTAAAGAGGATAGACGAATCTAATTCCCGAATCAAGAATTTATGATTTAACTGCAACACTTTTCTTGCAGGGTGATAAACATATTGATTTCACGTTGAATTTGAAAACTAAATCACATGGAAATCACCAAGGATCGGAAAGCAAAGCATACGCTCTATTCATGCAACTGGTTTCTGAGTTGTTTACGTGAAAAGTGTTGGAAGTTATTAAAAGCATGAAAGTCAAAAAGTAACATTTGTTGTTATTCTTGATATAATCCCCTTGACTCGGCTTTAGATTAAATACGGAATTGCCAAATCACTTTACCGCACATGTCGATGTAATGGGATTTGAAACTATTCAGACTCTAAGATTATACTTATTACACACACGTGAACAGTTATTGGTTGCTTAAAGTGTTATTATTAATAATAATCGTTTATAAAAAAAAAAAGATTGATGGTAGCGGCAAAGTAGCCAACGTTTCATAATAAGACAATTAGATAATTTTACACTAATTCGCATTTTATGGAGGCTGTTTTAATGAGTTTGTTGATATAGTATTTTACGAATGGCAAATCATTTGTGAATGTGTAGTATTTCAGATGTAATATTAATACTTTTTTGTGTGTTTTTCAACCAAAGCACGTGGACGAACTGAGAAGAGCGTAGACTCGAAACGTTAAGACTTTTTCACTTCGCTGTGCGTTAAACAAATATATCATTTTGTTGTCTACACCACCTATCTTCGTCTTTTATATATATATATATATATATATATATATATATACTTTATCAATAGAACTGCAAAGGCATTACAAAATCTGTTACTCAGAATTGAGTTTCGCGTTTCCACTCGTCGACGAACGGGAACGCTAAACTCTGAGTAAAAGTTTGTACACAGAAGAAATGTACAAGATTGTTAGATTGAAGCACCGATTACTTAACAGTAGACAAGGTCAGGCCTTGAGATATTTAGACCTACGTGGAAAACCTCTAAGCATTTTCATGCAGGTATCAGGTAGGATGACATCCTATAAACAAAAGGAAGGTGCCGAATAATAGCAGTATATATCGATCCATTATCCGTCATAACTTTCAACTAAATATCGTTACTGTCACTAGCTTAAAATATCTTCTTATTCTGATGTCAAAGCAACACATACCGATATGGAAACTGTTCAGTAATCTAAACCTCAATTTTAAAATGGACCATCTTAAAATGTATTGCTGGAACTCCATCCATGTAACTGTTTTTAATATTAACTCTATTCAAACGTCTTGTTTTAGCCATTGAAATAGCCTATTAGAAGGCTCAAATATATTTTGACATAATTTAATATATATCAAACTCCAAATTTCAGCCGTGGCAATGGTGTTGAGGTCACCCTATGATTAAATTTCATAGCCACACTGGATTTCAATATATCCCCAAGACACAAATAAACTTAGTTTGTTTTATAACCACGCTTGATGAAGGACGCTGAATGAAGGTGCATAGTAGATCATGCTGGGTTGCAACTGCGCATACTCTGTGCAACTGTATGACCAACTGTAAAATTAAGAGAAAAAAATGATGATGTACCAGTTCCTTTGTAATTGTTTGAAATCTAGAGCCCCTGCTAATACTCATCATCCAGAGAAGAGAACCCGAAGTTACCCATCAGAAGATTTACAAGGGGCATTGATAATACTAAGTGACCATTGATGCTTATTACTTCTTGATTTAGTTTTCTGAGAACTACCACCGTATCCACCTGGAAATTTATCTCTACACACTCACTTTATATGTATATAAAAAAAAGAGTAAAGATCCCCTTCAGTCAGGAAAGACCACAGGATTGCACACAGAATGTTCAACTGCGAGGCGCAAGTCCAGGCAGGTTTGTTTATGGAAGACCAGCCGCTGCCCATGAACACCAGTCTCACCTCCTCACGCCATCGCTGTTGTCCAAGAGAATGTCATAGACCGATACAGCTTGGCGACTCATTTCTACAGCTGAGTGCACTGGAAAAACAACAAGAACATAACACATAAACCGGTCCGTGAATCGAACTCACTACCGCATGGCTGTGAACCCAGCGCCCTAACCACTGAACCATGCGCCAAGTGTGATCTTTACAGCCTCACTGACCATTATTAATTTCAGGAACTACATTTCTAGGACTATTTTTTCCCATCATTCGTATCTAGTTGAATGAATCGTGAAGAAAAATGTGGTAGTTACTTCTAGCATGTCGTTCAAGAGCATACTTGATTAATCACATATTTGGCTATATCCAGTTAGATAACTATACCGTAGTTTAATTAAATAAACCTATCTGATATACCATTGGCTATGATTTGTATGCCACAATGGTTTATATCCTAATCTATTTGATAAATTCACGATTGTTTCATGGTTATGTTGTTTTGTTGCAAAATTCACTCATATTCTGAACACCAAACAGTGCTAGTGTCTGCGTGATAGATGGGAAAAAGTAGACGAAATACAGTTGCTGGTCAAATAATGATATTTAGCAGAGAAAATAAATGATGTTGCATTTCGGTGTACTATAACCACTTACTACAGATATACGTGCATGAAAAATTTCGAAGCATGTTGGTAGTTGTAATTATTATACTGTCACGTGAAATATAAACTTATAAATCAATATAACATTTTTGATATTTTCTCACGAAAGTTCCTTTTATAGAGAAGTCATGTTCTAAAAGTAGCCTTAGTTCGATACTGCTAAAATTACAAAAGGAACTTATTAGAAAAATAATAATAACAATAAAGGCGATAGGATAAATAGATACAAGAAGAAGAAGAAGAAGAAGAAGAAGAAGAAGAAGAAGAAGAAGAAGAAGAAGAAGAAGAAGAAGAAGAAGAAGAAGAAGAATGGGAATAGATTGATGAATCCAATTCTCTTAAGTACGAAATAGCCTGGCTATGGAAATTGAAGAGGGTGAAGATTTTGTCAATTATTGTTGGGTCCTTGGGAACAGTATATATATATATATATATATATATATATATATATATATATATATATATATATATTATAGGCGCAGGAGTGACTGTGCAGTAAGTAGCTGGCTTATCACACACATGGTTCCGGGTTCAGTCCCACTGCGTGGCATCTTCAGCAAGTGTCTTCTCCTATAGCCTCGAGCCGACCAAAGCCTTGTAAGTGGATTTGGTAGACGGAAACGGAAAAAAGCATGTCGTATATATGTATATATATATGTGCGTGTGTATGTTTATGTGTATGTGTTTGTCCCCTAGCATTGCTTGACAACGGATGCTGGTGTATTCATGTCCCCGTCACTTAGCGGTTCGGGAAAATAGACCGATTAAATAAGTAATAGGCTTACAAAGAATAAGTGCCTGGGTCGATTTGCTCGACTAAAGCAGTGCTCCCGCTTGGCCGCAGTCAAATGATTGAAACAAGTAAAAGAGTAAAAAGAGTAAAGAGTATGTATAATAAGTAACACGCACAAAACGCACATAGCAATGGTAAAAAAGACAGAGAGCATGGTATATTAGTATGATAATGTATACAGTTACATTCGCTCACACGAGAAAAAAAACATGCAGGATATATAGTATATATATATTATAGACATATTTAATAAGTTTAAGCAAAGAGATATTGCAACATATGATGTTCAACACAGAAAATTATTTCAAATGCAGACTTGTATAGAAACCAGTTACATAGAAGGAGTTACTTAATCGGTCGAATGATTTGTAACATGAACATGGCGCCCGCTTAATCCTAAACACACCTGTTTTAAAGCAAAAATGTATTTTAACACATTATGCTTCACGCATGTTTTGAATATGTATTGATCCGCGGAGTCTCAATGAACTCTAAATGCTAATATAAATCTTCAGAGCTCTCGTTAACTGCCTAAACTGTTTACTCTCACCAGCTTTAATGACATTGGACATGAAGCTGTGCTACCGAAAAGAAATCAATCAAAAACCAACAACTTGGCTAATAAAATTTAAAGAAAACAATGCTCTACTACTTGGTCATTATTCTATTGCTAAATGAACGATGTATTTGCAGTGCTATTACACTGAACTGCTATTGTATTAATTCACTACTTTGTTAAGACAAACACAATTTAGTGATGTCCAGTGACCAAATCGATAGAAGACTTGCATTTATATTAATATGTACACACACTCACAAACACATACACATACACACACACTCACGCACACACTCTCACGCACACACACATATGCACATATATCATGTCACATCATAATATAGTTCTATTAAACCTTTCATTTTCTAAGTTCAAATTCGTTTTGTTGAATATGTTTCTGATCTTTAATAGTATAATATGTCAGCTAATACCAAACGCGATCTTTCATTGAAGGTTATTCGGAACGTGATGAACTGTTGTCTTTATACACCCTCTATAATAACACAATAGTAAACTTGTAGTTCGCTTAAATCTCTTTTCTGTCAATTTAGTATTTCATACTTGAAAACATTTTTGTTGCTCCAACGTTGGTGAATTTTTGAGTATTGAACCATAAAATGTATTTTTCTTTATTTTTGAATATATCAATTCTAGACTGTTTACAATAGATTTTGATTGATTTTTTTAGTGAGAAATTTATACTGATCAACCATTAGAAATACTTTTGAGAAAGAAACCTTTGCAAAGATAGAGTGAATAAAATGTTCTCTGTCACAATTATTTCACAAATAGTTTAAAGTTTGCATCATATAATTTAGAATCTCTACGAATGAAGAAATATCTTTTACATCAGTGGGACGTAATTTGTCTTCATGTTTAGTTCAGTTCTTGTCACGATGGAAGGACTTTATATGCCACACCATTTTCCATAAACATAGCAGTATAATTATGATAGACACAGCGATCTATGAAAATATTGTAACCATATGTGAGGCTCCGTGTCTCATAGGATTCCCCTCTTTGTCAAAGGTTAGAAATTTCGATGAAATTTACTTTCAAACGAGACAATTGTTGGTCGGTTCAATGCTGAAAAGAAGCATGAAGAGGGATTAAATTCAAAGAGCAAAATATGATATTGTTAATTATTGAATGTATACAGAATAGAGACGCTGTTTTGCATTGCCTGTTGTTCCGGGTTGTAGCGTATCAATGTTCCCAGGAACAAATTTCCTACCTGAATTCATTTGTACCATGAAGAAACACTATTGACAATATCTTACTGAGACAAAGAACAAAGAACAAAAGTATGAAACTATAGCGATTTACAGTAGGAGAAAAGCAGTTTACAAGTGTTGCAATAATTTTGTTTCAGCATCTGTTAAATGTTACCTGAAGACGTGCCGGAATATTTAATTACGAAAATAAAGATGAAAGGAAAGAAGAACAGATTCAAATATATGAAACTACGAGAACACGGGAGATTCTTATGTATAACTATCTAGAAGTTCAATACGATCCCTTAATAACAATTACGTTCTGATGTAGACTATTTCAAAACTCAATAAAATATTTTTAAAATAATTAACTGCGACATAAGTAGTATTAATAACAAAACACAATGTTGTTCTCCAACTCGACGTGGATGTTGTGTTGCAACACAGAATTCTACGTTATTTATCTTGAGAGGATCTCTCATAAAGACTCGCTTTGCCATGTGCTCCATAGTGACATATCCAGCAGCCACATAACAACCGAATCTCACGTCAACGTTATACGAATTGATACCTAATATACATTCAGTAACATTCGAGTCTGTTTACAATACACCCAATAAGTAGCAATTTTTAAACAGTTACAGATTTTTATATTAATTGCTACAATATTTCAGCATTGATGTTTATGTAACAATTTCTGGTAATAGAACTGTCTTTGTTATACTCATTACAGAACCTCCCCTACTGTTAGAAAATTATCACTTTTAAATCTCACAACGTGAGATATTCAGCAACAGTACTTTGTAGTAAAGATCGTTTGCCGACATAACATGGCAGCCCTGGTTTAGAACTAATGTCGCTGTAATTTAGCTCCAGGAGACATCGTCTCCAGCTGGCTGTACGACATGATCTGTCTCCTTATATTTTCGAACAAGGGAATCTAGCACCCCTACTCAGCTCAAATCAATATCTGCGTATCGAACGTGAATTTGGCAGCGCCACACATAGCCGAACAATTATTCTGTGCTGATGAAGAGAAATAACGCAGGAATCGCGATACACAGATATTGTTTTGAGGTGAGTGGGGGTGCTAGATTCCCTTGTTCGAAAATATAAGGACAGAGATCATGTCGTATAGTCAGCTGGAGAAGATGTCGCCTGGGGTTAAATTACAGCAACATTCGTTCTAAACGAGGACTGCCGTGTTATGTTGGCAAATAATCTTTACTACTCCCCTACTATGTTTCTTACAGCTGTGTTTCACTGAAGACTAGTTTATTGTTAGCAATAGAAATAGCGATTAATTCCATGAGCATATAATTACACATGTTTAATGCATCAACATAAATTAAACCGGATAACTGATAGAAGGAGTTATTGAAGTAACAACAAAATTATAAAAGTGTTCTTTCTGAACAACGGAGTTTTCAAAATACAATGTCTTTTCCACATTGTATTTGAAGAACATATAACGTGGTAATTTTCAGGTGAGTCGAGTGAGGAAACGTAAGTTCGGTTAGTGGCTAAACTCTTTTGCAGTAGATAATATATTAGATAGAAGAAATTACCACCATATCATTTTTAAACAAGTCGTCTAGGATAAATATTTAAAAATTTAAACGATAAATGTCCTCGTAATACACACGTCGCAACATACTGGTAAACTTCCTCACTTTAAATTAATGTTTAGTTGACAATAAAAATTAAATTACACAATATGTTGCTGATTTTATGCGATAAGAATAATTTTATTATCTCTAAACTAATAGAAATTGATTAAAAGAAAGTTTTTACCAAATTTCTATTCGACAGAAGTAAAGCACTTCAAGCGAGTATCATTTTTTCCACAGCACTTCTCTCTATTGTGTCGTTTCAAAATATCCGTGATTCTCTAATTGAACGAGCGTTATATACGACAAGCCGAAGAATTTTTTAATGTCATTTAAAGAAATAAACACAACATCATAAATGACGTCAAAAGCAGAAACTGCTTGAATCGTCACATCTTGGGAAATGTTCAAACACCAAGATGAAAACGAATTAACCAAAGAAATATCTTTCAAACAATTTTCTAGAATCAGATAATTGAAAGTAAAATAAAGTTCTAATGGTTATGTACTTCAAATGTAACTCATGCACAGAATCGTGTAAAGAATACAGCAAGTAAGATTGATCTAAAGTTCACTAACTTTGTACAAGCATTTCTTTGCATTCCACGCTGCTATATTTTTTTGCATATTTTATTTTAAGCCCCTCGCAAAATATAATTCAATGAATTATAACTGCTATTAAAATCATATTGAACGACAAGATACAAACGTGGCACTCCGTCGGTTACGACAACGAGGGTTCCAGTTGATCCGATCAACGGAACAGTCTGCGTCGCTAAATTAATGTGCAACTGGGTGAGCACTCCATAGAAACGTGTACCCTTAACGTAGTTCTCGGGAAGATTCAGTGCGGCACATAGTGTGACGAGGTTCACTCTTAGAGATACAGGTACAAAAGAGACAGGAAGAAAGAATGAGAGAAAGTTGTGGTGGAAGAGTACAGCAGCGTTCTTCCCCTTCCCCACCGGATCCTCAGGTGTTTTCGCTCAATAAACACTCGCATCGCTGGGAATCGAAACCGCGATACTACGACCACGACTCCACTGCCCTAACCCCTGGACCATTGAGCCCCCACTCCCGATACAATATGCTAGGTTTGTCAAGATATAAAAATATTTTGAAGCATCTAGCAAAATTCCTCGCATTATTTGTTCCCTTTATGTTCTGAGTTCAAATACCCCTCAGGACCACTTTGCATTTCAATCTTTCCTGGTCGATAAAATAAATACCAGTTGAGTAGTGGGGCCGATGCAACCGACTTACAACTTCCTCCCCAAAATTGCTAGCCTTGTGTCAAAATTTGAAAACGATATTTTTCTGTTTATGTTCAGAGGCCATCTTTCTTCATCGTTGAACATTCTCTGTTTTAGTCCAGACGAATAAAATGCCTCTTACAATATATGATAGGTGTAATCTTTCCCCCCACAAATATAGCGTCTGTGTCCCCACTAGCCATCACTTGAGAACCGATGATGGTCTGTTTATATACCTGTAACCTAGCGGTCGGGCAAAAATGGACGATAGAATAAGAACTAGGCTTAGAAAGAACAAATCGTCAGGTCGATTTCGTCGACTAAGACCCCTTAAGGAGGTGCTCAAGCATGGCTGCAGTCAAATATATATATAATCCACTTCCGGTTATTGCAGGAAACGGAACTGGTACAAGTATAATCCATATCTGTCTCTACATGTCACATTGTGAATTGCAGCTTTCTACTAGAATTCCTTTATCTTTTATGGCTGCTGAACTGGACCAAAATGTTATAAGGGAGGCAGATGAATGCAGATCAGTGATCAGGTCTTCATTCAAAGGTCGTACACCACAGAAGACTTTCTATAGGATGAAATAAGTTTATGCTGACAATACACAATCATACGATGTGGTCAAGCACTAGCATCGCCAGTTCAAATGTTGTCGGACATCGAAAGATTTTGCTCCTATTCCTAGAGGACCAGATTCCGCCATTGATGATGACACCATACATATACTCGAAGCCACCGTTTTGGAGCATGGCCGCATAACTATTCGGCAACCAGCCTAAGAAGTGAAGATAAGTGTAGGTTCCGTGCTTAAAAATCATTCACGATCATTTGGACAAGCGGAAGTTGTCTGCACGATGTGACCCCGGATGCTGGCATCTTTTCAGAAGCAGGAACGAATCAGTTGCTCCCAAGAGCATTATACCAAGAAAACGAAGTGGACTTTTTCGGCGGACATATTAAACAGGATGAAGCATGAGTCCATCACTTTGATCCTGAGACTAAAGTCCACTCGAAGCAAAGACAGCATGATAACTCACCACCTACAAAGAAGGCTCGTATCCCACTCTGAGCAGGCAGAGTGATGCTCACAGTGTTTTCGGACCAGCGCGGAGTAGTGATGATGGATTTTCTGGCAAAGGGCACCACAATTAACGGAGCATATTATGCTTCTCAGCTGCAGAAATTGCGGTATGTTATCCTAGCGGGGAGATGTGGCATACTGACCGAAGGAGTCTGCCCCTTTGAAGACAACGCCCTAGCTCACAATTTACATATTATATTGCCCGGGTGAAAACACACTCCTGTGGCTATGAAATCCTTCCAGACCTCAATTACTCTCCCGACCTGGCACCATCTGCCTTCCACCTCTTTCCCAACATCAAGTCTTTTTGGAAAGGGAAACACTCTTTGGATGTTGTTGAATTTATTTCCGAAGTAAAATCTTGGCTCCAGATGCAACCTTCCGACTTCTACAGACGAGCTCATCACAACTGCACAAAGCGATGCGAGAAGTGTTGTCACAATTGAGAGTGACTATGTAGAGAAGGACTAATACACATTTGCTATACAGAGCTTCTGCATATTGAAATTATTAACAAAATTTTTCTTTTGTGTGTATTGAAATGAATAATGATGCAATCAATGCTAATTCTTGGCTTCAAGTTGCATACACGACATAAGAGTCTTTCTGGCAGATTTTACTGAAAGAGGGGTACAAATTATGATTGATGATCACATGCTTCAATTTGTCATTGATATTCTTTTCTACTCTAGGCGCAAGACCCGAAATGTTGCGGTATGGGTCAGTCGATTAGATCAACCCCAGTACGCAACTGGAGCTTAATTTATCGACCCCGAAAGGCTGAAAGGCAAAGTCGACCTTAGCGGAATATGAACTCAGAATGTAAAGACACACGAAATATCGTAATCATTTCGTTCGTTCGCGCTAACGATTCTGCTAGCTCGCAGCCTTAATATCTCATTAATATTGTCAAACCAGCTACAGAGTTCCTTGCACATGATTGTATTTACAGTTAATATAGGAAAATATTATTTATTTGGATTTGCTTGTTTTGTTAACATCTCTTCAGGAATAATTTTGGTCTTTGCCATGTGTGTAAGATGATTAATTCCTCGACCAATTAAACGGAGGAGGATTTTAATTAGATGAAAAAGAGTTTTTCGTGAAACATAGTCGAAATATATTTGGCCTTCATGAAAGAGTGTATTTCTTAAGACAACAGCATCGTCGAAAACTCTGTCAAGGAGAACGGAAAGGAAACGTAATTATGTATAACATATTTTATGCTAATATTTCCCCCCTTTTATATCTGCGATAAATGAAATATGGCATAGAAATATGGTTAAGAATATTCTGGAAACCAACTCAGAGCATATGTATCCAAGAAACGGGAAATTCAGTCTAACAAAGAAATGAAATATACATACATACATACATACATACATATATATATATATATATATATATATATATATATATGTATATATATATATATATATATATATATATATATATATATATGTTTGTGTGTGTATATATATATACATACAAACATGTATGTATATGTATGTGTATGTGCATGTGTGTGTACGTCTATGTATATATATATATATATATATATATATATATATATATATATATATATATACATAAACGTACACACACACATACACACATATACATACACGGTTGTGGTGTGTATATGTGTGTGCATGTAAATGCGGGCGTGTATAAGTGAATGTGAATGTCCATGTGTACGCATTTTCCTCTTCAGTAAGTTTGATAAAAACACTTCACATTCCAGAGACTTGATTTTCATTTTCCTATATGTACTCTTTCCAGAGAATTGGAGTTAGAAAAAAACAAAACTGCTTTGAAATCGTTTGGAGAATGTAATACAAATTAAAAGGGAAGATCATTATTGAACCATTTTAAAAATTTATTTTACATTACATAGGTAAATAAAAAATAATAATGTCTCATTGAGATGTCAGGTCAGTGAATCAATCAATTCGTTTGAGAAATTCAATTAGAAAGTAAATTAAAACAGAAAATAAATTGTTTCATCGAAACAAATAGACAATTTAAATTGAAAAAAATCTGAATCAAACATCTGAATAAAAAGCATCTAAAAGCTATGATTGTGGAATTTAGAAAAAGAATATATTAAATGAAGGTAGCCAATTACAGTAAAATTTTAAATTGTTAGTTAGAAGTCTAATTTGTGCAGATTTATTCAAGTAGAATTGAAAACATCATGCTTTTATTTTTTCAGGTGACTTTTTGTAAACTAGTGGTTAGCATATATACACGAATGCATATACACACATGCATTCTTACATATATAAATACCATCATACATATATAATATAAACATATATATTTACACACGTATTTATATATCTGTGAGTGTGTGTACGTGTGTGTGTTTCATCTAATCAGTTACGATTAAATGAAAAAGACAAAACAAAAAACTCGATTTTTTGCAAACATTTCAGTCTGCTAAAATTTCCATTGGACATCTTCCCTAAATATTTTCAGTTACCAAAAAGCACACTGATATTTTTGAAAAACTAAATATTTCCGAATGACATATCTACCCACAAGTATTTCCTACAGATCTACAAATGCATACCTACATACATATACATAAACACACCCACATGAACACAAATATGTATTATTGCATGTATGTATATATATATATGTATATATATACTAGTCGGTGGATACACATATTTATCATCCTCACTTTAATGCTGGTGTCTCACTCGAAATATTTAATACTTTTTAATGGTGATTATGGCTACGTTATAATTATAATTAATTATATAATGTAATTATAGTCATATAGCTGAACACACGGCTTTCAGAGTAAATCAATGTCTAATGTACATTATCGCCACAAGTAAAAAGTATTTTTTGATTTTACTTGTGGCTGGAGTTTGATTTTATTTTTACCAAAGAACGATCATTCCAAACAATTCGTATGGTTAATGAACGTACAAGAGATGCTTTCCAGAGAATGCAACTGTGTAAACATACGATGGCTCACTACATTTATCGCGTAAAATATATGAGCAGAGGCAGATACGTCAATCGTACAATCTAATGAAATTTTAAACAACACATATTTAATCCTGTTTGTAGGAAATGACTCAACGCTGTGCTTGATCTACGAAATAAGTGTTAAATGCATACTATGTTGATGTGACTGAGTGTCTAAAATGAATACCTGTTCGTGAGTTAACAAAGGAACAAACGTTAATCAATGCATATGTCAGTAGTTAAGACATTTTTATATCAGTGAAATATACAGGATAAGTGTTTAAAATTATTTTCATTATAATATTAAAAATACACACTATTCAGATGTAAATATTAACTTAATGTCTTGCCTGTCCATTTTCATCGGTTTGTTCTTAACTTGTCTACGCTTGTAGTCAGACAATTCGTTTGTTCTTGTTTTATCGGTTCTGAGTGATATAAAGATTACGTTGCATAAATCCCTGCTAGTCTGGGGATTAAATAGAAAAAAAACCCCAGAAAACTGAGGACCTGTATCGTATTCGATGCATGGGAATTCAAGGAATATTTTTCTGCGTATCGCATGTCATATCAGATAAAACAGTCAATTTGTGTTATGTTTATAACTTGCATTATAAATATAATACTTAGACTGACGCAGACACACAGACACACACATATGCATAGTTGTACGTGTGTGCATTTCTGTATGTATATATATATATATATATATATATATATATATGTAATATTATATGTGTGAACTAAGAAAGATACCCTCCACATGGAATTGGGAATATTACTTCCAGCAGTGTACGTTAATTAATTAAAATCTAATATTCATTACATTGCAACATATTGTCATTTTTTTTCTTTTCTTACTTGCAGTACAAAAATTATGTAATTCATTAAATTTCATTGTCTAAGCTGAATATGTGCAAGAATATCTATATCGTGAAATCACAAATGAAAAGGAATTTCACAGATGCCATTGATTTATTATCGGAAATGAAGTAGACATAATGGACGGTATGCGAACGGGAATTAGCAGTAAATATTATATAAGGACATTAAGCTATTGCCTGATAATTAGCTTGATAATTAGAATCGATAACATGTAATGCTAGACGTTAACTAGGTGTTGTTATTGTCTTGGTGTAGTCGACGGAATGGTGTGTGTCTGCTAAATCACTTGATAATTTTCTTAATATGAACGTGCCGAAAATATTAGATCATCTGTGTAGAGTTCAGTTTTCATCAAATATGTAATCTGATTCCAATACTTAATATTTCGTAAGTATACGTGACTTGATCGGTTAAGTATATACTGCAATTTGTCTTAGAGTATTGTTCACACTAAAGTAAGCTCGGATCTTTCGCATACACGTCCTATGAATGTCATTCAAAGCATCGTTTTCTTACCCTACCATATATAAAGCATAATTAACGAAAGGATATGCTAATGTTATAAAATAAGAATAGGCTCCTTTCGTAATATAGGTTCCATAAATTACAACATATGCAATGACAACGGACTTTGGGCTTACTTTCTGTTGTGTCGACACCCCCAGGCGAAGAAGTAGGATCTGCCAAGACATATAAATAGAGGTAGTATGGCTGTGGTAGGACTGTTGAGTAGCAGTCGAGTAGCAGTTGTTTAGTGGTAGAGATCATCCGAAGGTGCTAGATGGAAATAGTGTTGAGACATAACACTTTCAATTCTGACAATAACGATGTACACATTCTTATCGAGACTCCTTCCAAAATTCCTATCAGTGTTACATTATAAGTGTAGCTGGGGCTGTGCACATGAATTACTCCCCTCCAATGTCTCCGCATAAACGTAATAATATTGGTGCAGCTGATATTTGCCTTGAACAATCTACAAATTGTTTGCACTCTTATGTCAAGAAATACTAGACCTTTTGAAGAACCTGTTCGCAATGACAAGCGAATACAATTTTGTTGATGTATCTTTCTGAAAGACATGTTTGTGATTAAATATGTTATATATTTTCCATCTGGAATGATATCCATATTATTATATGGGAATTGTTATAGAAATGTAGATAGAAACATGCAATTCATCGTGTGGCATGAAATGAGAATTACTTGCCAGCAAGCGAATCACATTTATTATTGGAATTTAGTTTTCTTTCGGTGAGTATACATAAATTCCAACTCGACATTTGGAGCTTTATATAAGATATCGAAATGAATAGTCTGGAATGTCAAAGATCCTTGTGTTAGAACACTTGTTCCAATGTTCATGGCAAGTAGAAAAAATACAACTGGATAAGCAGTTATTTCTGTGTGTTACATATTCATAAATAGTCCATTCGCGTTCATACAACTATGAATTTGATTACAAGAGTTGCTGTAATTCTTGCCATTAATAATTATTGATGTATCAATTAATAATAACATATTATAAATGCTTTGTTTTTGCTCAAGCAAAATCATAGTTTATTGGAAGGATTAGATAAACAACTACATTATAATAAGTGTACACATATCCGATTAACAACTACAAATGCAGCGTTGTTGAAACACAAGAGAAAAATGCATTAGCATGTTGAAAGTAATGTTGTTTCATTTGTTTATGCTTCTGAAAGCGGTGCTGAAATAATTCGCGGAAACTTGACTTTAGATCATCAATGCGTTTAAAGCTAGATTTGGATATGTGAGTTGTGGCTCTTACAACCTTATGGGAAATCAATAGTTCTTGGAGAAGAAATTAACGATTAACGGAAATTGTAGGATCTATATCATGGCTTTTTCATGTATATATATATAAATCCTACTAAATTATATTTCTGTGGCATGTTACGTATCTTTATGTACACCCATATATCATGATATATTGCCAAAAATAAAATTATTCCATTCATCATCGGGTTACACTACACATTTGAATCTACGCAAACAGGTAGGTAAAACGCTTTCGAACATATATACGCATGCGTGTGCGCTTATATGCACATAGACAAAAAGCCACAAATATATTTGCATAAATATGTGTGTGTGCGCGTGCGTTCCTGTGCGTATATATATGAGTGTGTGTATGTATGTATGTATATATATATATTTATATATATATATACATGCATATATACATTCATATATGTGTACATATAAACACATATATATATGTATATACATATGTATAAATATAAAAACCTATACATATATATGTATATATATATATATATATATATATATATATATATATATATATATATATATATATATGTGTGTGTGTGTGTGTGTGTGTTTGTGTTTGTGTGTGTGTATATCTGTCTATCTATCTTTATACACAGTTACATACATACACACACAGAAAAATATATATATATATATATATATATATATATATATATATATGTATGTAATGTGATTATTATTATGCAAACAGAAGCATACTCGTAACTTCAGAAAATATATAAAAGTATATTCAAATTTGTCATCCAGTAAATTCGCATAAAGATCCGTATAACTTTGTAGATAAAGTGAAGCTATATAATAAATTTATTTTCACCGCCTGGAACAACACGATTTCAAAAGAGAGAAAGTAATTGCATGGAACATAATATGAAATCCAGAGCTATAAATATAAAACGGATACAATCTTTAGCAAACTAGTTTGCAAATGTTGATATTGTATTTATCCGGGGTTTAGGTACGGTTATAATTCAAGTTGTCGGTTATTCTGTGTAAACATTTATCTTCCAAACTGGGAACAGTTTTAATACATAAAATACTGTAAATTATTAATGTTTTATTACATCATGCGTCAAATGTATGCAATTAATACACGGTGATTCAATTCTATTTCAGCAATCCGTTTTCTTAGTTGATTTTTATTTTTATTTTTTGAAATATTACAGATGAAAATTCACATTGTTAACGTAAGATATCTAAACCGCGTCTCCTGATTCAATGCGGTTGTGATCTTCACAATGCCGGAGATTATGCTTATACTGATAATCCTTTTACAATAGGGGCACAAGGCCTGGTATTTATGGGTAGAGGGACAGTCGATCAAGTACTTGATCTATCGACCCCGAAAGGATGAAAGGCAAAGTCGACTCGTGCGGAACTTTGAATACAGAACGTAATGGCAGACGAAATGTCGATCAGCATTTATTTAGCTCGGCCTGCTAACGATTCAGCCAGTTCGCCGCCTTAATCGCCGATACTAATAATGATAAGATGGTACTACTACTACTACTACTACTACTACTACTACTACTACTACTACTACTACTACTACCACCACCTCTTCTACCACCACCACCACCACCACCACCACCACCACCACTACTACTACTACTACTACTACTACTACTACTACTAGCACCACTACTACCACCACAACCATCACCACCGCCACTACTACTACTACTACTACTACTACTACTACTACTACTACTACTACTACCACCACCACCTGGCTCATGGAGGCGTCTGAAAGGTCTGGAGACAAAGACTTTCCTTTCTGGTGAATCTCTCATCAACTTCTTCAAGTATCACTTGAAGAGGAAGGTGAGAGTAGAGAGGGAAGTTTTGTCTACCGAATGCTTCAAAAAAAGATGGGTGAATGCTGCAAGGATGGCACATGTGAATGACGGAGCCAGCTTGAGCTTGAGCATAATCCTATGAACCCCCCACCCCCCAAAAAATACAGAAAGGAAAAACAGAGTCACTTACTGTAATGTGTTTTTTTTTTGCATGACATTATTGCCCACAATTTCCGTGGTCTTTTCCGTAAGCTTTTCTGTCCACGGATAAACCTAATCTGTTTTCCCTTTTTACATTGACATTTCAGTGATACACGATCCTTCTTGATCGGCCTTTTTTTTTTCTACGATCCCTTTTGATCGAAATTCAACACACTTTTTTTTCTCTCGTTCTTCTTCCCCAAAAGAAAAGCTCTACTTTGATCCCCTTTGTGTCCAGCCCTGTGTGGCCAGTAAAGAAACATATTATTATTATTATTGTTCAGTAGTTTTATTTTTATAACGTGCTTTCACTTCACTACCGAGCGCAGGTCTGTGCGCCTTGGGTATGTGCTGTGGTTTGTTGTGGTGCTCTTATGTTTACTGTATTGAAAGTGTTTTGCGTACAATGTGTGCAGTACCCAGTAGTGCAATTTTCTGTATGTTATATATATTTGTAAGTCCTGGTATTTTTGTTATGTATTTGTCTGAATATTTTTTTATTATACCTAAGGCACCTACTATGATAGGATATTATTATTATTATTATTATTATTATTATTATTATTATTATTATTATTATTATTATTATTATTATTATTAAGGTGATGATCTGGCACGCCGGGCAAAATGCTTAGCGGTATTTCACTACGTTCTTTCTTTCAAATTCGGCCGAGGTCGACTTTGCATTTCATCCTTTCGAGGTGGATAAATGAAATACCAGTTATGCACTGGGATCGAAGCAATCGACTTAATCTCTTCCTCCAAATTTGACGCCTTGTGCTTCCAATAGAAATGATTATCATCATCATCATCATCATCATCATCATTATTATTATTATGATTATTAATGATGGTAATGGTAGTCTAAAGAGCGCAACGACTATCATTCCCAACGGTTAATAATATAGCATTAGCAGAAAAATGATAAATTACACAAATAATCATAGCAATAGTTCGAAATAGATGTAATACAAAGTGGATGAATTGAGAAGAGAGACAATTGTCTATAATAAGTATCGTTGAAGTAATTGAAAATCTGCAGGCAAATATATGCCGCATGAGAAGCTTCACAATACTTAAGCAGATGGATAACGTGTAGCAAATATAACTGTTAACTTCTGCAAGAGTAATCTCTCGAATGATGTAGACATGAGAAAATACAATGACAACACAAAACGCTGGACGCAAGTAAGTCTACTACTACAACTACTACTACAACTACTACTACTACTACTACTACTACTACTACTACTACTACTACTACTACTACTACCACTACTACTACTACTTCTACTACTGCTGCTGCTGCTGCCACTACTACTACTACTACTACTACTACTACTTCTACTACTGCTGCTGCTGCTGCTGCCACTACTACTATTACTACTACTACCACTACTACTACTACTACTACTACTACTACTACTACTACTACTACTACTAATAATAATAATAATAATGATAATAATAATAATATAATAAGAATGATAATAATAATAATAATAAGAATAATTAAAAAAAAATAATAATGATAATGATAATAATAATAATAATTGATTACTACCTAGATCAGATTCCAGGAAACCCCAAAATGGCTGAAGTTCAAAAGATAGTGCTCATGGGAACTGCCCATATCCTACGTAAAATACTGTCTATGTGATCTCAAATTTTGAAACAAACACATAATTTTCTTATGGTTTCTTAAACATTCACTTGAACAAAACTGTACAAATCCAAATATATGGTACCCTAGGCATAACACCTACATGAACTTCTAACTTGTTGTCTCTTGAGGTCTCTGGGTGAGTCTTGGATCCAACTTGTACAAATGCAAAACAAAAGTCAAACATAAAATAATAATAATAATAATAATAATAATAATAATGATAATAATAATAATAATGATGATGATGATGATGATGATGATGGTCATGATGATGATGATGATGATGATGATAATGGCGGGATGGGTTACTCGTCCAGAAGAAAATTCTAACTGAGACCCGCCTGCAAGGATATGCGCTGTATGTCTTGATATCAGATCACCATGTCGCTCACACGATTAGGTTACATAAAATACGGACAACATTGTTTTTTTTAATGTTTACATAGCCAGGCCTATTCTCTATTTTCGTAGGAGGGGATAGCCACAATAAGATACACACCAGGAATTCCATAAATTTCATTCATTTCCAAGTTCAAAGAGGCGAGCGCCGTTCTATGCTCGGGTCAAGGCATAAAACGCAACCACCAATATCAGCAGCAGGTCCCGGTAGCATATGCTGGTTTAGCCCCCTGCATCATGCTGGTTCCGTAACACTTTGAGCAACATCAAATTCACTCATCCGCTCACAAACACTCTCGAAGCTTTCCTATTATTAATAAACTCACTTGCCTCTCTCGCTCCAACACATCTAACCACCAAAACCTTCTTCACTCCATCTATCCATCCACCCATCCCCACAAACCGAGGTCTGACTCTAGTTCTGCGGCCTACCACTTCTGCCTTCATCACCTACCTTACCATCCGCTCCTCATCCATCCTCTCAATGTGGCCAAACCATCTCAACGTCCGTCTATCCATTTTGGTCGTTAGTTTTGCTCTCATTTCTATTCGCCTTCGCACTTCCTCATTCCACATCCTGTCCATCCGTGTCACACCAACCATAGCCCTCAAACATCTCATCTCAAGCATATCTATTCGCCTCCTTTCCTCTCCTCTCGGCCTCCACGTCTCTGCACCATATAACATCGTCGGAACAATCACGTCCTCATACACACCTCTTTTCGCTTTCATACTGAACCTTTTATCTCTCACAATTGCTTTCACAACTCCAAGTATCTTATTCCCCTTTCTCAATCTGTGTCCCCCTTACTGAGCCAGCTCCCCTATCTGCCGTCACATGTGATCTCAAATCCTTGAAAACACTCACCTCCTCTAAAATCTTACCATCTATACTCACATCCATTCTACCAGTCATTCTAGACAACAAAAGGGACGACATACAAGTGTAAATGTACACAATATAGAAATTTAGCTTTTGTTCTGGAGCAGAATTCAAAAGACAAACTCAATTAAAAAAATATGAAATTATTCGCACACACATAAATTGACAGGCACTCGCACACTTCACGTTAACATATGTTCAAAGACATTAGCATTCACACACACACATATATATATATATATATATATATATATATATATATATATATATATATATATATATATATATATATATATATATATATATATATATATATGTAAGTACGAATATATTTATGGATGCAAACTTGTTTTATTTTGAATATACATCTATGTACGCATTATGTAATCTGTTTACAATCTTTTCCCCCGTTCTTTTTCTTTAGTTTGGAAATTATGTACTTCCCTGGTTCATGGACGTTTCAAACTCATTTCAACATAACCAGCTTTAAAAGAAAACATGTCTTATGCAGCATCTACAGTCAAATTGGTCTTATTGCATAATCTATTTTATATTCAGAGTATCTGCGGTGTGAAATTTGGCGAGCACCTTTTCATTTACTGAATTCACAATTTACTTCTAAACACGGAGTATTTAGAAAAAATATTGTTATATAATTGTGGTTTATTAATGTTTATTTTTCTCCCAAATTATCTTTCGCAAATTGTATTATACTCAGTGCTATAAACCGCATAATTCCTATAATACAGTCATGACTTTAATGCAGATTGAATTTGTATAGTGAAAGAATTTCCCTTATCTTTTCAAAGCTCATTTGTAATGGATAATAACTCAGCGAAAAGAAAATATATTCTCTGAAGTATATCCAGTAAATATGTATAACACTCATGTATTAGTCTTTGCTGCTGCGCTAGAATTTTAAGAAATACTTCCCTACTATACCACATTACAATAAGATTCAATAAAAAACTTTTACAGAAAGTAAAATGCCGTTAATAGTAAATTTGAATGCCGCACAAAACTCTGCATGTTCCGTATCAGGACACTTAACCATCTAAGATAATTACCCCCCATAGTACAATTACCCTCGATGGCAACTAGCCCCTAGGACAATTACCCCATCTCCAATATATTAAGAAGTTTTAAATCATCATCTGTTGTCCTTGTGGGGTTATTGTTCATGGGGAGGAATTGTCCTAGACTCACACGTTCATCAGAGTAATTAACAGAGATTTAAGTCACATGAGCTCTGTGTAAAGCCGGCTACGTCCTACAAGACTGCAGTTGTGTAATATTCTGGTTATTTTCGAAACGTGGTCGCTGCTCATATGAGTGAAATACAAATTCTGTTCTCTCTGCATCGCATGCCAGTGTGAAAGTAAGAAGTGGGTAACGGACGTGAAAAGACACTTTTTTAAAGCGTATGGCTCGGCATTGGTTCCTATGGATTATATTTAGAGTCGATGAAGGGTCGCGGATGCGATGTCTGCATTGGACGAACCACCGATGTAGACATGGTGCAACTTATAACCGGTATGAGTTAGTAAGAAAGCTATTATGAATTAGACATTTCAGAGAAAGGTTGAGCCTTTAAGTCAAGTTAAATAGATCTTTAGGTGATTATTAGGAAGTAATGCAAATATGATTTTTAAGGTTTATATTTACGCTGCATTTCTTTAATTGGGTTGCTCTTATAAACCAAATAATAATTACTGGAGAATATAAAACAATTGATTAAATAAACTAATGTTTTCGTTGCTTAAGTTCAGAAACCTGAAACATGAGAGAGAAATCATACTGCGTTGTAAAGTAAGGTAACAAACCATTAAAATGGTTTTAAGAATCAAGAAAGCCATCAGCTTAGAAGAGGGTTCAAGTTAGATCAACATTATTTTGTTGACCGTAAGGCGGCGAGCTGGCAGAGAACGTCAGCACGCCGGGCAAGATGCTTAGCGGTATTTCTTCCATCTTTACGTTCTGAGTTCAAATGCCGCCGAGGTCGACTTTATATTTCATCCTTTCGGTGTCGATAAAATAAGTACCAGTTGCGAACAGGGGTCGATCTAATCGACTGGACACCTCCCCCAAACTTTCAGGCCTTGTGCCTACGGTAGAAAAGATTATTTTAAGGCAGCAAGCCAGCAGAAACGTTAGCACGCCGGGAAAAATGCTTTGCGGTATTTCGTCTGCCGTTACGTTGTGAGTTCAAATTCCGCCGTGGTCGACTGTGCCTTTCATCCTTTCGGGGTCGATAAATTAAGTACTAGTTACGAACTGGGATCGATGTAATCGACTTAATCCCTTTGTCTGTCCTTGTTTGTTCCCGCTATGTTTAGCCTCTTGTGGGCAATAAAGAAATAAGAAACGTTAGCACTTCGGGCGAAATGCTTAGAGTCATTTCGTTTGTCTTAACGTTGTAAGTTCAAATTCCGCCAAGATTGACTTTGCTTTTTTCTTTTCGGAGTCGAATGATTGAATACCAGTTACACACTGAGAGCGATCTAATCACCTGGATCTCTCCCCCAACATTTCGAGCCTTATCCCTAGAGTAGAAAAGATTATTTTGTTGACCTTGATTATAACATTCCTTTGTATTATAGGCACAAAGGCTGAAATTTGTGGGAGGGGGTTAGTCGACTCCATTGAACGCTTTGCTAGTACTCATTTTATCAACTCCGAAGGATGAAAGGTAAAGTTGGCCTCAGCGGGATTTGAACTCAGAACGTAAAAAACAGACGCGATGCTGCAAAAGATTTGACCGACACGCTAACGATTCTTCCAACACACCGCGTTAAAATAATTTCGGAAGCCGAAAATTTTATCCGAAATTTGTCAGACTTACTTAATAGGGTGACAAATGCAGTGAACATGAGAAATACGTCGAACAAGAGATGGCCATTTTTTTTCTAATGTCACATTACTGAAGGAAGTAAGAAAGTCCATGGGACGACAAAACTAATAGAACATGACAAAGAGAAAAGAAAAAAAAAATACTAAACGTTAGGCATTGCTAATGAAATCCATTCTGAATTGTTTCCCATCCTTACAGCGATCAATGCATCGATTACAAAGACATCCAAACACCAGATGTATTTGACAATAATGAAAAGAAAAAAGAAAAAAAAAAGACACAGATAAGAACAAATCAAATATTCAGCCAGTCAGGCAACAAAATACACGGAATAATTCTATGAAGATACGTGATGCTGCTAGAAATAACTACCTAGTTCCTTCAAATTAGAACATATCATTTTAAAGAAGGAAGAAAAAATTAGATGGTGTAGTCCATGAAGGTTTAGTTCTGAAATAAACGACACGATGTTCCCACATAGGACTCTTATAATCATATTTCTGCTTAGGAAAAGTGTAATTTGTGGTTAAAGTAGAAAAGTTTCACATGTGATAATGGCTTGAAGTTTCGATATTAAGTTTGAAGAGAATGAGAGCTGCAATTCACTCCATGATAATGTAAAATGTAAAAGTAGAAAGTATTACGTTTAATATTGGTTTCAAATTTTGACACAAAACCAGCAACCCAATGCACAATTAGTAGATATTTTATCGACTCTGAAAGGATGAAAGGCAAAGTCCACCTCGGCAGAATTTGAACTCTGAATCTGAAGACGGTCCGAATGCCGCTAAGACTTTTATCCGATGTGGTAGTAATCCAACTAACTTGCGGGCTTAAGAAGGACTAATGGGATATTTCTGAAAACTACGATTGGTGTTGCACTCAACCTTGGCTGGATGGAATAAAATCGAAGAAGTTAATACATGGATGATATCATTAATTTGGTATGGAGCTAGAATCATAAAATGGCAAACTGATGAACTGAAGAAGATGAATACGAAGATGAGGAATATATTGACAAGAAAAAATCGACCTTAAGAGTGATACCGATAGATTGTACTTGTCCAGAAGAAAGAACGAAAAATGTATGATCAATTGCTAGGACTATATCGAAGAAGAGAAAAAACAACTTAGGATGGTGTTTAAATGATGCCATGGTACTTTGTTTTGAAACATGCGAAGTCCGGCTCCATTAAAACTGATAATTGTGTAAGGAAAAAGAAGAAAATACAGGAAAACAATACAAAAATAAAAAAGAAACAGCGTACAAGGAGGACATATACGGTCAGTTTGCAAGAGATACGAACGCTAAGACAAATATAATAATAATAATAATAATAATAATAATAATAATAACAATAATAATAATAATAATAATAATAATAATAATAATAATAATAATAATAATAGTAATGTTGTCTTTATTGGTCACTAGGGCTGCACGTACACAAAAAGAGACTGTACAGCACAACGGAAAATGGGGCAAAAAACAAGAAAAGTTCTACAATGAAATAAGGTCAGAGTTTTCATGAAATGACAATTTAAAATTCTACTGGAGTTAATAAATAACATATCATCAATTTACGAACGTGCTTAGACCTCGTTGAAATAATTTCATTTATGACATTTATTTCTGAAAGGAAAATAAATATGCTATCAATCTCTAACGTACATTAGGAGATACTCTACCCAATTTTGAATGTTTTAATTCGATATCATCACCGAGATGTGGTGGTCTATCAACATTACATGCTTTTCTATAGGTTAGGAAACTCTAAATAGTTAAGAATGCAGTATTAATTGTCTGACGTGATACCTTCATCGTGATTACTTTTGATCTTCCGTGAGCAAGGACAGCATAAATTTTGTCGCAACTATTTTCATCCATCATACCGCGCTTGGAGTTCGTTAGCAGGAGTAAAGTTCCAGGATATACCAGTCATATCAACAAGTTCGTCAATCCTTCGGTGACGATCCTCCAAGATCAGTTCATGAATTTTAATGATGTGTTTTCATTCGTTCAGGAGTTCGACGCCCGTCTTGAACGAAGTCGGCCCTTAAACGACAAGTGACCATTCCTAAAATGTGAAAACCACTCGTAAACACGTGTTTTTCTCATGGCAGCGATCTTGTAAGCATGACCATTGTTTCGGCGGCCGTTTTCCCCAGCAGAAAACAGAATTTCACAGAAGCACGCTATTCCTTCGTTTCAGCCATTGCAACTCTCAACGAACAGTGGAGAAGCACTGTAAAGCAAAGACACATCACGTGACTGTTCGACTCCAACCGACGACGCCGGTCAGCAGTCTGATGCAGGCGAATCGAATCAAGTGGTTTCTAGCGGCCGAAGCCTGAACTACAACGGGTTTGTCCCAGATCAAACACTTCCAGTTACTTTTGAGTACCTCCCCGTATATCAAGAGGAACATGAACATAAGTGATTAGCAAAGCTGGCTCAAAAATCAGGAATCCTTAAAAACCGGCAGAAATATTTGACTTAAATAAAGTGGTGAACTTGAAGAAGCGTTTGCACACCGAACAAAATGCTTAGCGGCATTTCGTCCGTCTTCAAGATTTCAGCTAAAGTTCCGCCGAGGTCGACTTTGCCTTTCATCCTTTTAGAATCATTAAAACATGTACCAGCCGATGTAATTGATCAGTCATCTGCCCCAAACTTTCAGCCTTTGTGCTTTTTAATAGAAACGAATATTTGTCTCAAACAGTCTTTGAGATAGTGAATACGTAGAACGTAACTTATTAATTTATAACATGAAACATGTTAGAGAAAATATTATTTCATTAAACATAAGCCTGTAAGCTGTTAAGCCTCACTTCGGTAACATAATATATTTTCGATCATGTCGCAGATGATGTAAAAGAAAAGGATTAGATTAATTTGAATTAGATGTCCGAAATGAATAGCAAAGGGAATCACAAAATACTTCAGAGTTGATTACGTGAGAGCTTAGTGAGTAAAATAAAGTTAATATAAAACGCAGCAATACCACAAACTTTTTATACAAACACAATATCAAGAAAGTTTAAATTTGTCGATGTATCATGAATGCGGAGACATAAAAAATATAATCAAACTACAAACCAAAAGGTTAATGGCAAACGCAGACAGTATAATTGATATTAAGTTACAATGAAACTCATTATGACATGTCCAACAATAATATAATTTAGCCACCGGTATAGCATATCATTGACAAATACAATGATACTTCTGTAAAAAAAAGGATATATTTGGTGTAATGCAACGTTAACTCAAGGGGTTTGGCGGTTACATTGCTAGGATATTCGAAACCTTAACGTTCTAAACTGAAAACGGATTGATTTGTGTCGCCGCAGACATCATAAAGTAACATAGATCTGGATGCTAAAATATTGTTCGGCAGAAAGTTAATAAGATATAAATTACAGAAGTCTCAAAAGTGAAATTAGAAAATTACTAGAGACATTTATAAAAATAGAACCCTATCGCAGAATAAATGGTTTACAACATATGACAGAAAAGATATCATTCATAACTTGTAAACAGTATACAACGCTTCACAGCTTTCTACAGAATCAAATACAGAATGGTACGGTAATATGAACCCAACAGGTAACAATTAAAACAAAAATATCAGTATAAAGTCCGAACCGACGTAAAAATTATAAACAAACAACATTATAGAAGCACAGATAGAGAAACTGTAGTGTCGCAAAAGACATGGAAAACATTGCGAGACATAATATTCCAATTCAAAGTACAATTACAGAAGTTGAATAGATGCGATGTCAGAACGGCTTAAAAAATCTGTATTTCCAAAGTTGAAATGTTGTTGATTAATAGTAGAAGTAGTAGCAGAGAATGAAAAGAAAAACTGTAAAAGTGGTTATACAGCAGAAAAATTTAAAACATTCTAATTCTTTTTATATTATGTATGCCATTTCTGCATTTGCAATTACAACATATAATATCACTTGATAACACCGACAGGGACGTGACAAATTTGAGAAAAGATAGCTAGACAAGGATTCCATTAAAATTTATATAATTAATGAGAGTTGATGACAACCAGACAAGCAACCACTGTATATTGCAAGAATAAAAATTATCAAGAGGATAGTGAGTATGTATCGATGAATAATTTAAGGTTTCAATTATTCATGTAAATTACTTTCAAAGTCTAGTGAAAACTTGCTCTGAGCCGTTGTGAATTACAGTGGCAAGAACAATCTTAAATCAATATTTGGTATAAAAGATTATTTTCTCACCAGAAACTGAAGAAAATTATACAAATAGTAAGACATGATAGTGAGGCAGAGCTCAATATCTGAGGACATTAACGAATGACCATGAAGTTGGTGACTATTTGTGAAAAGAATACGTTATAACAAATATACACATATCTGTAAGAAGATATCTAACACGCAGCATGATAGATATAATACATACATACATACATACATACATATATATATATATATATATATATATATATATATATATATATATATATATATATATATATATATATGTATATATATATGTATGTGTGTATGTATGTATGTATGTATGTATGTATATATAAAAGATGTATTATAATATTATTCCACATATACAAAACCAACCATGCCAACAATCCAATATACGTCTATCATCAGCTGCCCCACAGATATCATTATGGTTTCGACACCTGGGCAGTACCATTCAATCCGGTGGTGTCAACATTATTAATAGAAGTGTTGTTTGGGAAGAAACACCCCCAAAAAACCACAACTTTCAAACACATTTACTCTATGTACAGCAGCATTCTAACTAAATATTGGCAGGATTAAACACTGACTTTAAAGTTAAACTACAAAAAAACATATAAATATATGTACATCTGTATCGGCATTATTAGTAAACCTACAATAACTAAATTATATAATAAATAGCGACCAATCTTTAAGTCCATATAAATAATAATCCCATATATACATGTACGTGTGTGTGTGTGTGTGCACCAACATATCTGTTGCATGTTTACTCTGATAAAACTATTTGTATTAAAAGAGATGTTAGGGAATATAAAAGGTTTTATCAAAAGATAAAAATATATAAGAAATATAGAAATAAATTTTGGAGTGGCTGTGTGGTAAGAAGCTGGCTTAACAACCACATGGTTCTGGGTTCAGTCCCACTGCGCGACACCTTTGCCAAGTGTCTTTTACTATGGCCTCGGGCCGACCAAAGCCTTGTAAGTGGATTTGGTAGACGGAAACTGAAAGAAGCCCGTCGTATATATGTATGTGAATGTACATGTGTGTGTGCCTGTGTTTGTCCCCCTAACATCGCTTGACAACCTATGGTGGTGTGTTTACGTCCCCGTAACTTAGCGGTTCGCAAAAACAGCCCGATAGAATAAGTATTAGGCTTACAAAGGCGGTGCGACAAAAGGCGGTGCTCCAGCATGACCGCAGTCAAATGACTGAAACAAGTAAAGGAGTAAAGGAGTATTAAAGAGTATCAAGGTAGATACCAAAGAGTTAGTAACAAAATTAATAGCTGATAGATTAAAATGGCAGGTCTTTGGGTCTCTTTTAAATATATTCATAGAACATATAAAGTAAACTTCAAGGGAAACCGTAAATGTAGATCAGTGGTCCCAGAAAAGCCAGAGACCGGTATACTTGTAAAGAAAGATAAAAAAATATATTTCAGAGTAAATCATTATGGTGGAATATTTTTCAAGCGGGGATATGTTTTCGTGGGTTAAAAGAAAAGAAAATACCGTGGGCTCTCGCAGTTCTATTTTGTTTATAGATCCTTCAATGACCGACTATTTGTTAATGAAGACTACAAATGTTGTGGAACCAGTCACATATATTAATGAACCAGAAGTGCATGTGATTATAAACATAAGAAAATCCCTGCGGTATTTTGGAAACGATATTTGAGAAGCGAAACGCGAGGACGGGTTGTTTTTTGATGTATTTAACAATGAAAATATATGCTGGAAATTGAGTGAAAGTTTAGGGATATATATTCTAGATTTGTCTAGGAGACATTTTGCTGAAATAGATTGTTTTATATCAAGATGATAGCATGATTATATCGAGAAATTTTAATGGCCATACGTTAGATAGAGTTAGGAAATTTTCATGAAACCGGACATGTTATTACCAGATACGAAATTCGGAAACAGACGTTTTCTAAACACTAGAATGAAATCTGATTAAGATACTTTAGACTATATGAGATTATGAGGGAACATACATAGAATCGATTCGCCAACCTATCCTCTTGAGAAATTTGAATGACAACGACAGTAACAAAACTATTCTTGATATCTTCCAATAAAACTGCCTTTATGGGCAGCTGAATAATAATTAGGCATTCAGAAATAGTGAATTCTCCAATAAAATCATTATAGAAAACAAAACGAGAATCTATAGTGTAAGAGAAAGAATAGGAGAGGGAAAATTTCAATTGATAAAACCCAGTGCTTGGGATAGCGGTAAGAGCAAATATAGCCTGATTCCTTAATCTAATAAATACCATTTTCTACTGTATAATATGTATCGTAACATAGTAAGTTAAGTCTTCAGTTGATCAGAGTCTCTCTTGTTATATCAGGGCATATAATGCTTGAAATTATTTATAAAGTAAACTGTTAGCCAACAACGACCATCAGCAGAAGAATTCGTGGGTATTGCACGCAAGATATCAATTATTTCGCTAAGAAAATAATCTACAACGCTTAAGTAGAAAAAAAAACAACTGAGAAATATATATTGGGGTTACGAATGAATCAATCAAATTTCTATTTAGTAATATTCTGCATCCTCTTACAGTATACACTTATGTATTTGTCAATCAAATATTGTTCATAATTCATAAATAGTTTTCGTTGATAATTACAAGACTAACTTATCGATTTAATTGAATTTATTAAGTACGACAAGTGTTGCTGCCAATTTTTATAAAAAAAATATTTTGTAATGATCGTCATGCATTGACCGATCAATATAATATAGAAAATGTAACTTGCTAACTTAACATGGCAGTTCTGGTTTAGGACACGTGTTGCTGTAATTTTGCCCCAGGAGATATGGTCTCCAGCTGTCTATACGACACGATCTGTGCCCTTATATTTTCGAACAAGGGAATCTAGCACCCCAAACTCAGCTCAAAACAATATCTGTGTATCGTGATTTTCAGGTTATTTCCCTTCATCAGCACCGAATGATCGTTCGGCTGATGAAGGGAAATAACCCGGAAATGGCGATACACAGATATTTTTTGAGCTGAGTGTGGGGTGCTAGAATCCCTTGTTCGAAAATATGATACACATCGTGTTGTATAGCCAGCTGGAGACGATGTCTCCTGGGCCTAAATTACAGCAACATTCGTCCTAAACCAGGAATGCCATGTTATGTTGGCAAATTATCTCTACTCCAAAGTACTGTTGCTGAATATCTCTTGTTGTGAGATTTAAAAATAGTAATTTTCTAATATGAAAAATGTCGTACAAGAAGATACGCACTGATTCATAAAAGCTAAGTTTAATACATAGATTAACATAGCAATACAAATATTTTCTTGTTCAGAACTTCATGGGGAATATACCAATGGTGCTCGCCGTTGGCTGTTATGTGTATTTCTGCTGAAAGCCATGGCTGTTGCAGCAAGGACTGTGTAGTAAATCCCGCAGGTATTGATGGCCGTGATTATGAAAGGATTTTGTGCAAGAATTCGTTGTCTAATCCCTTTAGTGCATGTCTAGCGTATCTTTGAAATTTCCATACATGTCCATTTAGATCCATTTCGATATTCCTTGAAAAATATGGATAATCCAATATATAGGTTATCGGAAGTGTTTCTATGATCATGCTTCGTTTGATTACGGTCTGATTTCAAACGTAATGTTATAAGCGTTCGTGGACTGCAAACGAAAGTTGCCGACAAACGTTCGCAAGTTTCGTTTGTACCGGTAAATGATTTTTATAGTATATTTTCGAATCTTTGAACCCGGATAGAAAGCAATTCCTGTCAACTGTTCAATTCCCAGTTCGCAGTAAACATGCTTTAATTTAGATGATGTAAATTGAATTCCGTTGTGAGATATAATTTTCTCGAGCAATCCTTTAAAGATAAATACATTACCGGGTATTGTGAATGTTTGATTAGAAGGCGTTGATGTCAATTCGACATATGGTGATTCCGAGAAGGAATCAATAAAATAAACCATATTTTATCGGAGAATGTTTCGGCTTATTCGATAAATACTAGTTGCTTTATTCCAGATGCTTAGGGCCATTTATTATATTCTTCGTTTTATGTATTGCCAATTCATTAACAGAGAGTTCATGAATTGATTATTGTATTTATATCGAATTGTATTGCAGTCAATATTGGAATCTCCGACTCATTTGTTTTATTCCGACCATACTTCTGTGAAAATCAAGCAGTTAAGCCACCGTTTAATTTTGGAATATTTTCAAAATTAATATTGTGGGAAAAGTTTGAGTACAAATTTAATAAATCCCCATGATAATCAATTGCATCAACATTTATCCAATATTCTCTTCAATGTTTGTCTTCAATATATTAAAATTTTTTGGTCAAACATTCTCGATGAATTGTTTAATTTGAAAATGATGGTCACGAATTCCGTGAGTGATTCAATTTCATTACAACTAACTGTCATTCCATCGAGAATTTCATTAATAATACGATGCTTTTCCAAGCTAGATAGAAATGATTGCATGATTTTTGCCATATACTATTGAGGTCCACTTTGTAATTTCCATACTGCATAAACAGTTTCCGTTGCTCCAAAACGTTTATGTCCCAATACGCAATGTTATTCAACGTTGAAGAATGTGGTAACTAAATTAAAGCATACATTTTGCCGGAGAGGAACTGAGTTTTAAAGGCTTGTTAAATCAAATTTCATAACGACTGCATGTAATAAATAAAGCCTTTTATTGCAATCTTAGGTGAGTGAGCCAACGCCCGTGTAAAACCATTTACAACGTTGTACTAGAACACTTTCCACTCAACCGTGAAGACAGCTGCTATCAATATTACTTGGGAGCTTTAATTATAGTGCGTACTCACAAATCAATTGTTTAGTGACCCAGAACAGCAGACCTTTGTTGCCATTCCTCTGAAGACTTGAATTCAATGTTCTTTATTGTTCACTCATATGAAAATCTAAATATGTTAGATTCTTACTCAAAATCTAATAATACCTTAATTCCGACATAATTTGTAGCAAATTAAAAATGAGGTGACTTATATTCTTACAAGCATGTATATATACTTACATATACATAAGTACATACGCATACATTATACACACATATGCATGCATACATACAGGCATCATATATTTTTCAAAATGTAATCACATATGAATCGTTGGCGATTTTTCCTCTCCGTTTTCCTTTTATATTGGACTCCCCGCTGTCTCCTGTTTCTGAAGAAGAGATTAGCTCGAAAGGTAAAACCACCTTTCTTTCATTCCTTGAGCGTCTGCTATTACTTCACATATACCACGTCTTCGCGTGGTTGTTTTTTTTTTTTTTTTTTTAAAATTGTTCCTTTAAGAAAAAAATTATATATATATATATATATATATATATATATATATATATAACACTAATAATAAATGAGTATATGTACATGTATGTGCATACCTACGTCTACCTGTATATATAGGTGCATATCTGGGTACAGGATATTGCAAACAAAACGTAGACAATAAAATAATAATAACCAGAGTACAGAACACACACATGCCACATAGAGAACATTTTCCTTCATCAGCTACCCCCATTCTAACACAGGCGTTTCGAAGAGTAGGGATACATATATATATATATATATATATATATATATATATATATTCATTGTATGTTCTGAACAGAGAGAGTCATTACAAAGATACGAATGTCTTGGTATGCTTGCGTTATACATGCGTATATAGGGTGGCAGACAAAATAAAACAATACGGTAAATGAAATATAATATTGCCAACATTATTTTGGGTTTATAAAGAATACATAAAAAATTGTTAAAAAAAAGTGAATTGGGAATATGAGGAGAAATTTTCTTATAAATGTTAGCAATAATCTTCTTTTCTACTCTAGGCACCGAAATTTTTGGGGGAGGTGTCCAGTCGATTGGATCGACCCCAGGTCGCAACTGGTACTTAATTTATCAACCCCGAAATGATTAAGGGCAAAGTCGACCTCGGCGGAATTTGGACTCAGAACGTAACGGTAGACGAAATACCTGTTAGCATTTCGCCCGGCATGCTAACGTTTCTTATTTCTTTATTGGCCATAAGGGGCTAAACATGGGTGGGGGGAAACAAGGACAGACAAAGGGATTAAGTCGATTACATCGACCCCAGTGCGTAACTGTTATTTAATCTATCGACCCCGAAAGGATGAAAGGCAAAGTCGACTTCGGTGGAATTTGAACTCAGAACGTAAAGACATGCGATATACCATTAAGCATTTCGCCCAACGTGCTAACGTTTCTGCCAGCTCACCGCCTTGTTAACAATAATATCAATGATAGAAAGGGCGGCGAGCTTGCATAATCGTTACCACATTGCTTGGTGACAATTCCCCCACCTTTACGTTCTGAGTGGAAGTTCTGTCGACGTCGAATTTGCCTTCCATCATTTCAGTGTCATAAAATAGTTACCAATTGATCACTTGGTTCAATGTAATCGATTTACCCTCTCTTCCTTTGTACTGTCTTTGGACCAATATGCGAAACCAATATTATCAATGATTAAAATTATCACTTAAAAGTTCTCCACCAATTTTGGCAGTGACACGTATCGTTTTTCACAGCGACCAGTCTATATATATGACTGCAAGTAAAAGGGAATGCCTTTACGGTAATTGTTTTATAGTAATTGCACCAGATATGCTAATTTTATGTAGGGTAATATTCTTTCCTGCGCTAGGCACAAAACCCGAAATTTTTGGGGAGCAGGCCAGTCGATTAGATCGACCCCAGTACGCAACTTGTACTTAATTTATCGACTCAGAAAGGATGAAAGGCCAAGTCAACCTCGGCGAATGTAGGGTAATATTAGTAGCAAATTTTAATTATAAATCTCACAAATCAATTGAATAATAATCCAGCACATCCGATCTTCGTTGCCGTTTCTCTGATTTTATATAGGATTAAGAAATTGGTCACTGTAATATTTTAGCTTTCAGCCCAAGTCTACATCTAATTAAATTGATTTCATTATGGCATATCAGTAATTAGAATACTATTCCAATTTTCATTGCGGAAACTAATATCGACTATATTCTATTCGGTGTTTTGTGGATATTAGGAAGTTCGAAAACGTTACGATAATGCCATTTCTATAACCGACGGATGTACGCATGTGTTCCGCAGAGATATCACTTGATACTAAGCGTTGACATCTAGTGGATACGCAGTTATATCTTTAAGTATATTTTAGCTGGAGCTAATGTGAGAAATAGTGTGTGAAATATACGGGTCTTAGCTTTCTTATTTATTGTAAGAATTGAAAATATTTCCATGAATATGTCTGTGTGGACTTTACGATTTTGCAAATGTTATTCATAGAGGTTGTATATATCCATAAGTTGTGTATATGGTTATGTGTATAAGCGTATGTGTCTGAATTAATTTATATATGAGCAACAGTTTTCTCTCCGGGCATGCAACATATGTCATAGCAGTTGTTCACAATACTTGATTTATGTGCAGCCAGTAGAGTTTCTTTCTGTTTCTGTTCGGAGTCAAATATAATTTCTTGTGAGTATTAAATTATTGTGGATATCATTGATTTGCTTTGCGACTATTTTTTACAATCATGAACACAGTTGATATTATCCCTTTGAAACGGTTCACATGATTAATGTCGTTTCGAACACCTCCCTCGTATTGCATAGCCTCGTAATACAAGCAAAGGAATAAAGGTCTCTAATCTTGCTTTCCAATATCCTAAAATTGCTTTTAGGAGATTTCTCGTATTACAGGCAAAGAAGCAGAAATCTGTGTGCTTTCACAACACACATTATGTATATCTAATAGCTGGTACTGCAAGTACGCTAATGGCACCAATAGCAACCATTTCACACAGGTGAGGTTTTTAAAAAGGTTTGAAGCTTATATGGTACTGTCGTTTGCCGTTTTAAAACATACAAGTTTTTATATATAAAATACACATACATACAAACACGCGTTATTCGGAATTTCCAAAGACCTTTCTAGAGAGAAGTATTTCAATATTCACTATTTTAACCCATTTATTTTTTTAAACAACATCTCGGCTAAATATTCTCTTGTTTGGTTTTCCATTTCTCTCGACCTAGGGACATTAAGGGCACTAGGTTGAAGTTAAGTTGCATGATGGTACCAAACAAGCATTCAAATTGAGGAGCACGTGCCGCCTTGCCCTTCAGATCAGGAAAGAAGATACTATGCTGACTGCTCTTGGTCCATTTATGTTGTAACAGTTTCTAATTTATGTTTTTTTATTAACGAAATCCATGGTACCATATGGACGAAATGCCGATCATATAATACCGTTAACTCTGAATGTACTTGTAAAAATACACCTGCTCGATGAGTGCACATCATGGTGATATTGCTGCCCCTAATATGAGTCTGCCCATTCATAATTATTGTTTTAATGAAGCTGTACAATGAAGCTGTACATGTCAACAACAGGAGGTCGAAAGAAAGAGAGTTTGTCATTTTTACTGGCAAAGAGCTAAAATGGATTCAGCTGAGTTAAGAAATTTAATGATTGGTCCTGTAGAATTTCAACATTGTTTATTGAGTGAAAGCACCTAAAGCTTTAGGTGCTTTCACTCAGCGCCCGGTCTGGGAATCGAAATCGCGATCCCATGACCGCGAGTTCGCTGCCCTACCCACTGGGCCATTGCACCTCCCCGAAATAGTAATAATAGAAATTTAAAAAAAGTAGATGTATCTCTGGTAAAACTAAAGCAAAAATAAGCTTTGCAGAGTAACAACAGAGTTTGTTATATCTAAATTTATGAATAAAAACATTTTGTTAAAACTTTATACGCTATGATTGCCATCTTCAAAGAATTGAATTTCATCTTCACTGATGCTGTTTTGGAAACTTAGAACATTTTTCTTTAATCTTGATATCTTGGTAATTTTGGTAAGTTTTGAATTTTTCTCCTCACTTCATCTCACACCTACATTTTACGCTAATGTCTTTTCCGATCCGTCGACAGCATTACTAATAATAAACTTTCAAGTATTTGTCAACAATCTCCTCTTCCATGATGTCTTAAATGAGTGGTTAAACGGTGAACAGATGGACGTCGTCATAACTTGAATAGGAATATATTCCTCCTCAGCTGGATTATTTATATTCTGAAGACTAGATTACATTCTAACCCATTCTACATACGTCAGAAGAAACTTTGACAGGGATGGTAGCACAAATACAAGCTAAAAGCTGCTGTTAAGATCTGTGTTAATCCGCTACTGTTTGGTTTATAATTCCGTCGATTCAACTCCGTTGTTTGCATCACATAAGATACAAACGCATCCGCTGCACTTGCGTTTGTACGTTTCAGCACACCGCAGGAGATTTTGTGCATATATTTTCGTTCAAAAATTCATTCTCTCTAGATATATTCAGTTTTGCGATTGATCGCAGCTGTTTTCTTTTACAAAGAGACTTTCGTCTAAATGACATCAACGGCGGCAGTGTTTACGAATGCAACAGTTCAGTACGATCTTTTCATTCTCTCAGATTTTTGACGTTTGCCGCTTTGATGTATATAATTTAGCAGCCATATTTTTTGTTAACAATAGGCTTTGCTTCATGCCCCTATATCTTACCATATTTTCAAATCAATATATTCGACAGGTATACCAATGAATTAATATCGCAACCCAATGATGGCTCCAATTCCTATAGATCCCTGTACAAACATTTCACATTAAAAGACCATGTCTTCCCATACATGTCACATTTTACGCTTAGCTGAGATATCTTACGTATCTATGTCATTTTGATATAGCTTCTGATTATTATTTGATCCTTCGCAGTGAGTATCAGGTCTTCGTACTTAAAACCCTATGCTCTGTTTATTGAAACTGCTTCAGAACTCCATATATTTCAGTACCTGAACACAAAATTTCGTAAAATCTTCTGTTCCTACCGTTATTTCTCAGCTCCCAAAGACTTACTTCCTTCACTTCCTTCAGCTAACCTGTTCTCTCTTCATACTATCTTCATAAACGCCTCCTCACTATCGGCTGCCTACTTCATTAACACCTCTACTACAACTCTTCTACACATTTACTAACAATTATTGATTATCTTAACTTATGCTTTCTGCTAAAATATGACCTGCCAACGTCTAAATGAAGAATAATTTGTCTGTGGAGGACTTCCAGTTCTACACTAGGAGACGAAAGAACAAGGAACAAAACAAGGTTTTGCTATTCAGATTAAAAATATAACAATGCTCCGATGAAGCATAGAAAGAAAATCATTTCATTAAGGGCACCGACATCATGTTTGAGAAACTAAATTCACCCAAATACAGAGTTTCAAATACTTAAGAACTAATGAATCTTATAATAATAATAATAATATTATTATTAATAATAATAATAATAATAATGATAATAATAATAATAATAATAATAATAATAATAATAATAATAATAATAATAATAATAATAATAATAATAATAATAATATTATAATAATAGTAATAAGGTAGCCACAATTGGCCTAGACACCTATCTGAAAAACTCTGAGGGCTGGATGCTAAAACTTGTCTTAAAATATGAAAGCAAGAAAGCATCTTACTCAGTAACAAAACAAGCAAAGGAATATCTAAGTGAATTCCAATTGCAACAAATTCAAGAATTAGACGAACTAGAAACACCTGCAGAAAAAGCTAAGCGCTTGAAAACCCATGCTAAAATTGCTGCCTTAGCTATTATGACTGAAAAATGGCATGGAAAACCTCTCAATGGCAAATACCCAAAGAGAGCGAATAATGCAGATATTGACAAAGCCCTTACCGACCAATGGTTAATGGCCTCTGGCTTGAAATCAGAAACAGAGGGGTTTATCATAGCAGCCCAAGATCAATGCCTACCTACAAAGAACTACCAGGCCAACATATTAAAGAACGGCAGCTCCCCATTATGTCGTATATGCCAACAACAAAATGAGACCATCGATCATGTTGTCTCCATGTGCAGTCTGCTTGCGCCTACAGAGTATCTCAACAGGCATGATAGAGCTGCACAATATATTCACTGGGTAATATGCAAAAACCTGGACTTGCCCCATGATAAAAACTGGTGGGAACACAAACCACCCCCAGTACTTGAAAATGATCACATTGCACTCCTCTGGAACTTCACCATTCAAACTGACAGAAAGATAGACGCAAATAGGCCAGACATCATACTGAAAGACTTCAGACAAAAATCATGCCTCCTCATTGATATGACTGTCCCAATCGATATAAACGTATCTGTCAAGACCTACCAAAAACTGAGCAAATATAAAGATCTTGAAATAGAAATTAGCAAAATGTGGAATCTGAAGACGAAAACAATACCTATTGTCATAGGTGCCCTGGGAATGACAGCGAAACGGGCTGATTACTACCTAGCCCAGATTCCAGGAAACCCCAAAATGGCTGAAGTTCAAAAGATAGTGCTCATGGGAACTGCCCATATCCTACGTAAAATACTGTCTATGTGATCTCAAATTTTAAAGCAAACACATAATTTTCTTATGGTTTCTTAAACATTCGCTTGAACAAAACTGTACAAATACAAATATATGGTACCCTAGACATAACACCTACATGAACTTCTAACTTGTTGTCTCTTGAGGTCTCTGGGTGAGACTTGGATCCAACTTGTACAAATGCAAAACAAAAGTCAAACATAAAATAATAATAATATCCAGCATGCAAGCATGAAAGAGAAGGTTAGGAAGGAATGTTATAGAAGAGTTCGAGCAGTTCTGAAGTCTGAGCTGAATGCTTATAATATGTTAGCCATAAATTCCTTAGTAGTCCCAGTTGTTCTTTATAGCTTCAATGTGCTTAACTGGAATACCAGTGAAATAGTCAAAAATGATAGAAAAATCCCCAAGCTACTGACTTGTAATAAGATGCACCATCCAAAGGCAGACGTGGATCGTCTTTACCTTCCCAGAGCTCAGGGAGGTCGAGGCTTGATCCAGATTGAACTTACGTACAAAACCACCACAATCGGACTGGCCAAATACCTTGAAACAACCAACGATTGGATGCTGAAACTTGTTGAAAAACATGAAAGACCGAAAAAACTTCACTCTATTCTGAAAGAGAGCAAAAAATTCGCTATCGAACTCTTAGATACCCATCAGCTTGATCAGGTTGAAGGAAATGCGCCAACTGCTGCTGCAAAGAAAATAAAATTAATTGCAAAGACATAAGCAGATGAAAAATTAGCTAGCAGATGGGAACAGAAACCTCTGCATGGCAAGTATGTGGCTCGTAGCAAACAAGCTGATGTCGACCAGAAACGCACGCATCAGTGGTTACGAAGTTCAGGGCTAAAAGCAGAGAGTGGAGGTTTCATATTGGCTGCTCAAGACCAAAGATTATTAACCCGGAACTACCAAGCCAATGTGATAAAAAATGGAGCTGACCCAAAATGCCGATTTTGTAATGATGCGATTGAAACTATAGAGCACCTAATCTCAGGGTGTAGAGTCTTAGCACCTGTAGAATATAAAGCAATACATGACAGAGTTGGCCAGTATTTACACTGGACAATATGTCAGCATTATAAAATCAAAACCGCTGACAAATGGTATAAACACCATCCTGAAGCTGTGACTGAGGGAGAAAATGTATCGATTCTCTGGGACTTCCCCGTACATACCGACAAGACTATAAAAGCTAATAAACCGGATATTATTATAAAATATCAGACACAGAAGACGTGTTTATTAATTGACATGAGTATTCCCTGTGATCATAATATAGCGGCGAAAGAATTTGACAAGCTCAGTAAATATAAAGACTTACTAATAGAAATTGAAAAAATGTGGCACCTCAAGGCGACTACCATACCAGTGATTGTAGGATCTCTAGGAATGATAAAAAAAAGGTACTGAAACCTATTTGAAAATGATACCAGGTTTACCATCTCTACAGGAAGTGCAAAAAATCGTGCTAATTGGAACGACTCATGTACTAAGAAGAGCATTATCGCTGTGAAAACAACATCCATTCATGAATTTTTTCTTTTTTTTGTAAATACATGTTTTACCTGTGAATTTGCGTGTGTAAATTGGGAACGCATACAACGAGTTTCTCTGCCCTAGGTGTACGGAAAACACTCGGCGAGAAATGTGAGAAAATTTGAAGAAAGAAGAAAAAAAAACAACATAATAATAATAATAATAATAATAATAATAATAATAATAATAATAATAATAACAATAATAAGTAAATAAATAAATGAAATAAAATATAAAAAAGAATGCATGGATTGGATATTATAGACCCAATAGTTTAATACTTACAGAAAGTGAAATGAAAAATATAAGATAATTAACATGAATATATCCTGGTAATAGGTTATATTTATAACCTCAGCTGTACACTAAATGAGCTCGAAATATCAAAGATGAAGCAATTAACGTGGTCTTTGACACCGATGGCTGCGGAGGACAATGAAATCTCATTTAGATTTGGATGACTTCAATTTGTAATAATGAATGACGAGAGAGTATGTTACTGAGATTACACGCGTTTAGTAAAGTTATTGCTATGCGATGCGGATTATAAAAAAAATACACGACGTCGACACTAATTAGAGGTAAATTAATACACATTAAAGAATGTTAATAAAGTGCTAGAAAGAGAATACAGAGCTAGATCAAACTCGGATTTTAAGGGAATATTATTGAAGCATTAAATTTATTGTTCGTGTACTAAGCTGCGAAATAAAATTACTATTGAACTGAGAGCGAGATGCAAGAATAAATATAAAAGACATCAATGCAATAGTTGTTCAAGTAATAATACTATATTGTTCTCAACTGGATGTTAAATAAAATAGTAAGACTAAAGAGAAGAAAATATATGACGACGCTACCTCGAATACACAACTGACGTCTGATACATGTCAATAACATTTATCATAAATACAGAAAGGTAGACGAATGTTATGTAACTATAAAACTATAAGAGTATTCATTGAAAAATTACAAAAAATCTAGCCTTTTGCAATACTAATCTTAAATCTACGGAAACTATTTCCACTCTACACCAATCCAAAACTCCTAAAGGACCCCTACACATCGCTCTCGACCGCACCACTGGCCACCCCGAGGCTATAACAACTACAAGCCCCATCCTCCTGATCAACACACTACAACCGCACACTCTGAACATTCTAAGGCCAGGAAGAGGGAAATCTTATGGTTCTACCACCTTTACCTCTCCAAGTTAAATCTCTACATAAACTCTTCTTTAAAATCCTAAAATCTAATTTTCAACTACAGCATAAATACTATTCCATCTTTAACAAATCACGAGTGAAAATCTCCTACTCCACAAAAAATCTATTTTAGGACCCATAATTGCCTCAACGAACAAACGGCGAGCTGGCAAAAACGTTAGCATAACGGGCGAAATGCTTAGCGGTATTTCGTCTGCCGCTACATTCTGAGTTCAAATTCCGCCGAGGTCGACTTTGCCTTTCATCCTTTCGGGGTCGATAAAGTAAGTACCAGTTACACACTGGGTCGATGTAATCGACTTAACCCCTTTGTTTGTCCTCTCTGTGTTTAGCCCCCTGTGGGCAATAAAGAAATTGAACAAGCGCAAACTCCAAAACCAGTCCTCTGAAACATAAACTCTCACACTGCACCCCAAGGAAGCCGACATAGTAGCAATAACACAGCCCTTAATAACTGCCCTCAATTAAATAATACGAGACTGCAGCCACTATTCCACACAGCATCCACAAACTTTAAAAATATAGAATTTGTGGAGGGTTCGGGCTTCGAACGAACAAATGACACCAGAGTGGATATGCGGAAGAAAACATTGGACGAGGACAGACATTAAGGGCCATTAAGCCAAGACGAATTGTAATGGGTGAGGCCTGGCAGAAATTTTGAAAGGATATAGAATAGATAGTGGAAGAGAAAAATATCGAGAGTCCAAAGAAATGAGGTCCAGCTGGCTGTACGTCGAATCCAGAAAGGACAGAGAGACAAGAAAAACGGCCTGTAGTCACGTGTGAGCAACAGGCAGAGGGGACGAGGGACAAGAGAGAAGCTTGAGGGAAAGAAACAGAGGGAGTGAGGAGAAGGGAGCAGGAAAGAAAGAAAGAAAGAATGACAGGCAGTGAACAGAAAAGCAGAAGAGAGAGAAAAAGAAATATAGATGATGATAGAGGGATAGAGAGAAAGAAAACAAAATGAGCAGGAGACAGAGTGTTGAGTCGCAGAGATTATATAGAAATGTAAAAAAAAAAACCACTTACAGTTGACAAGGGCTGAGTAGCGTTCAATTACTAATCAAGAGCACTCAGAGAGCGCAAACCTCCGACAAGGCAACACCAACGTCCTCTCAACGATTAACTGGAGATGATTTTCAAAATGAAAATATCTGAAATAAACTCGACTGGTCTCACAAACGGGAATACAAAAAATGAACCCTTCGCTCTAAAACGGAAAAATAATCCATATACCTTGTCCGGTAGCTGATCGATCCCAATTGGAGTCATGTAATGTGCAAGTGGGTGTGTAGGCCGTGTTTATAATGCTGTGTGTTTGTGTCGTCTGGGTAAGGAAAATATTTGCATGACTTGAGCGCACACGTCGATAAGTCTTTGGGTGTCAATTACGTAAACGTTTTGGAAACACTGGTTGAAATGCCACAGGAACTTTGGTAGAGAAAAGTAATTGAACATAAACATTAAAATGGAATGCATACTGTATCTTCCTTTAGTAATCGTATTGTTTTAGATCCACGTATAGAATTATGCATATATGTAAGTATACTGTAAAGCGTTAACATGTATGTACAATATCTTGATATAATAATACGTTGTCTTCTTATATATTTGTATATGTAAAGTTTAGGCACCAGAATTAAGTATGGTATTATCCATGCAATTTCAAAATGAAGTAATTAAAATCAAAATAAGCAACAACGATATCCAAAGTTAATGCAGTACGATCGTTTCATGCTACTCCATTTATTTAAGCAATGTGAACATTACAGCAAATGTAAAATGCAGAGCAATCCTCAGCTGCACAAAGATATAGAAATGCTGAGGATTGCTCTGCATTTTACATTTGATGTAATGTTTACATTGCTTAAATAAATAGAGTCGCGTGAAACGATCGTACTGCATTAACTTTGGATATCCTTGTTGCTTATTTTAATATATATATATATATATATATATATATATATATATATATATATATATATATATATATATATATATATATATATATATATTTGAGAAAGGAAGGGATGATAGATGAATAAAGAGGGAGGGAGTGAAAAAGCTGATACACGGCGTTTGAACTGTGAGTATATGTGTATATATGTGTACGTGTACAAGAGAACATATAAAGTAAAGAAAATATAAATACGTAACCCGGAACCCTTGTCCGGTACCGGATCGGTCCCAACATCTAAGCTATTCGTGCCAGTAATGAGGACGATCACCCCTGAAAGTTTCATCCGAATCCATCCTGCGGTTCTTGAGATATCTTGTCCATGGATAAACAAACAAACAAACACGACTGAAAACAATATCTCCGCCTTCGCTAAGCCGGAGTTAATAAATGAAAAAAATACACATTAAGAACAGGACGAGTGAGAAATACGTAAGCACACAGTCGACAACTGAGGAGGGGTTAGACTTCTTTTGCTATTGGGTCCCGTATTTATCTCTCATTGTGTGATAAGGTATTGGTTTTAAATTATAATTACTTGATTCGATTTGTTCGACTGAATCTTTCTTGGTGGTGCACCAGCATGGCAGTAGTCCAAAGACTGAAACAAGTAAACGAGGAGAGAGAAAAGATAAAAACCGTCTATGTAAGTGTGTATGTAACATTTAATCACGGAATCTTTGGCTGCGAATTTTTTTCAGAGAGAATGTTCAGCAAGAGACGAACACTTGTAGCGGTCTGAAAACACTGGAAAATATTTTAGCCTTGCTACATATCACCAGAAGACTGTATATAAGTATAGACAAGAAAAAAGGTTTCAAACATGACAATCCAACCTTATTAAACAATGTGCCAGCACACAAAGGCAGAGAGATCAATAAGAATCTGTTTGAATGTTGTCGTCACACAAGACAGGAAGAACGTCTCTATTGAAGCACCACTCGATGTTATCAAAACATTTTCAAGAATAACAGGGCGTGAACACTGATAAAAATAAAAGATGCAAAATATAAATGGAAGCTCAGGTTTTATAATTATAGGAAACAAGTTAAATAGCAAATTGAACGCACTGTATCAATATTACGTAAATGAAAGGACAATGGAAAATATGAAATGCAATCTGAAAGCCGCACGCATTCAAAATTCTTAGTGCTGTGCTCGGTAGTGTAGTGGAATGAAGCAATTGACCTAATACTAACGAAACAAATATTAATAATAATATAAATAATATTTGACTTCAATATTCTTAGTGTCCATCAGAATTAACAAATATATAAGACTGATGTTTGTCATTGTACTATGAGGAAATTAGTCTCCTTAGAAAAATAGAAATCTAAGTTATGTTAACTGGAATCGTGAAGTGACAGCAAAGTTTACGTGAATTTATTTTTGTGCGATAATATTATCCGATCTCGAATGTTGGATTATATTTATTTTGCTTCGCGAGTTTCCTTTTAGAGTATCATTTCGTGCAATGATGGCGAAATTAAGTATGATTGACAATAATCTTCATCAACGTCAAAAATTAAAACTGTTCATTTCTGATTAAATCACTTCCACACGTAATCAAATACAAATGCACACGCTCAAACATCCACACAAATACACAGATGTGTATGTGTGTATCCGCGCATGCGTTTGTGTGCGTGTGTGCATGCGTGCATGTGTTTGTGTAGGTGTACGCGAATGGATATTTATGAAAAAGCGATTTATATACTGGTACATACATTGTTCATGGAAGGTGGCGTAAGGTATAAACATAATTTCTCTCCTTTTATTTTCCAAATTATCCTTATTAGTTATTTACGATTTCATATTATTTATGAATTTATTATTTAACATGTTCTCTCATTCTGAACCCAATAATAGCGTGATTCTTTATCTTTAACGCCTTCTACTTTGAATAACTATACAGTAGCTAGTTAATAATAATATACTATTCAAATAATGGTTTCTATTTGGATTAAGATGAAAGGGCGAGAGAAAAAAAACGAAGGGAATTGAAAAAAAAAAAAAACTACATCAGACGATGTCGCTCATGGATATAGGAATCGGCATAAAGAATTTCGCAAGTGCTAAATTCATTTACGTTTGTGGGAAAGTAAGAAACTATCTTTTTATTCGTATTCCTGTATGGTATTAAAATATTCGAAAATTAATTATTCTTTGCAGTATAACCTGTTTGTGTACGTTCCATTTATGTTTGTGTAAATATTAGTGATGTGTTATGTGGTGACTGCCCTACCGCTTTTGTAGATGCCACTTTGATGGAATATTCTATCTGCAGTGATTGGACACCTTAGGACTGTTTATATTTCTGTTTAATTTTTGGTTAATGCAAGATTCCTACGGGAGAACACATAAGGATGATTTGTTTCTTCATTTCTTTTTCATTTTCAAATAGATCATTATAATAATGGTTTCAGAATTGGACACAAAGCCAGCAATTTCGCGAACGGTGAGTAAGTCGATTACATCGACACCAGTGGTTAGCTTTTACTTATGTTATCGACTCCGAAAGGGATGAAAAGTAAAATCGACCTCACCAGATTTCTAAGTGAGGACGCAAAGAGAGCGAAATGCCACAAAACGTTTTGCTTAATGCGCTAACGATTCTGTCAGCTCACCACATTATATGAACATAATTATCTCAATAATAAATATTTCTCAATGAATTTAATATTTTCTCTTTCCTACTAATACCAAGGAGACCAATTTTCTTTATCTTGATCAACTTCATCTGAGATTGATAAATGACTATATACTCAATTAATTTATTATATGACGTATGTAATCGTTTTCTCTTTAAATCCTAGAGATAGAGAAATTAAGGAGAGAAGAACGGAGAAGTCCACAATGGCTGATACTAAGATGAAAATCTAATTCTTGGAAATGTTAGTAAAACACACTTGAATAGAAACTTGCTCTGATTCATTGAATGGTAAAATGATTTCGGTATAAGCAACTTTGTGTTTCTTTCTATAACTTAACGAGGAAATGTTTTATATATAAGGGAGGAAACTGCAGATAAATAACAAACTAAATCCCAAGATGGAAGAATATAATACTTTTATTAGATGAAGGAGGGGTTATGTGAATAGAAGCTCGCTTCCATACCAGGACCCACATGGTTCCGGGTTCAGTTCCACTGCGTGGAACCTTGGGTAAGTGCTTTCTACTATAGCTTTGAGCTGATCAAAACTTTTTCAGTGGATTTGTTGAACGGAAACTGAAAGGAGGCGTCGTATATATGAATATGTGTGACACTGTCGCAGGTGGAGTAATGTCGTGAGAAGTTTACTTCCCAACCTCATGGTTCTCGGTTCTGTCACACTGCGTGATACCATAGGCAAATATCTTTTACAATACATTCGGACCAACCCGTGTGTGTGTATACGCGCGCGCGTGTGTGTATGTTCCGTACCATCGCTTGACAACCGATGTTGGTGTGCCCCCAGAACTGAAGGGTTCGACAATAAAGAACGGCAGAATAAGTTCTAGCCTGAAAAGAATTAGTGCAGTAGTCGATTCGGTCGACTAACGTTCTTCGAGGCGGTGCCCAAGCATGGTCGCAGTCTAGTGACTGCAAGAAGTAAAGGATAAAATATAAATATTCAGACATTTACATGTGATTATCGACAAAATATGGAAACAAGAATATGGATGTTCAACTAATGAATCAATAGCTAATAAATAGAGAACATTTAACACCATACATCACTACATGAGAATTTTAGAAGGGTGAGAGAGGGAGAGAGAGAGAGGTAGATAGATAGATAGAGAAAGAGAGAGAGATAGATAGAGAGAGAGCGAGAGAGAGAGAGACAGACATACAGACAGACAGCGAAAGACAAACAGAGAGTGAGACAGACAGACAGAAACAGAATGAGAAAGAGAGAAAAAGAGAGATGTTCAAATTCACCCCTAACTTCCCAGACTGCAATCCCGTTGATTATTTAGTGTGGGGCGCAGTGGAGCGAGAGGCCGACAGAACTCCTTGTAACAGCAAAGATGAACAGAAGGCAAGGATTATAGCAACATTCAATTCTAAGGTAAAGCAAACTTTACAAGAACAAACCTATCCCTAAGGTGAGACCTGTATTGAAATTCTATATGAGTTTTGTAAATATTACAAACATTACGTAATTACATGCACCCCGAATCAGATGTCGGACTTAATATACCATAACTTCTGCCCTTAATTTTTATGTATTTTTAGTACTCCATGTAAATTTATTTTGTAAATACATAAATACCTGAATGCGTATACATGTGTGTTCATCTGCTTCACAATTTTAGTGTTGTTTCTGTTAGGAGGACAATTGGATACACTTTCTCTCGTTAGCGCTTAGAAATGATGAAGCTCCATAATATTCAGTTCTACTAAATCGAGAGCGTATAATGTAACTGATCAATATTCATTTAAAATCTACCCATGTATGTATGTATGTATGTATGTATGTATGTATGTATCTATCTATCTATCTATCTATCTAACTATCTATCTATCTATCTATCAACCTACCTACCTACCTATTTACCTACTTACCGACCTACCTACCTACCTACCTACCTTCCTACCTTCCTACCTACCTACCTACCTTCCTACCTACCTACCTACCTACCTATCTATCTATCTATCTATCTATCTATCTATCTATCCATCTGTCTGTCTGTCTGGTGTCTGTCTGTCTGTCTATCTATCTATCTATCTATTTCTATCTACATCTATCTATTTGTAAATATAGAATACTTTTATATGTAATTAGACGGAATTTAATATTAACCAATGAAAACAGAACATAATATATCATATTCAGTTTGTTAATAGCAATTATCATTACCATTCAATAACATTTCATTAAAGTCGATAACGCAGATATACATTTAAATGCGATTATAACACGAAATATATATGACTATTAAGCAATAAAATGAAGTTAAATGAAATGTGTCCATACCACACGCTTTAAAGGTTTGCCTTCATTTTGAGGTCGTCCTACCTTTTCCAAAACAATATTGCCAACGTGGAAAGCAAAACAAGAAGAAACACATAGGAGAAAGAGTCCTTGAAGAGGTCACACTATGTGTGACGAAAAGGTTTTGTCTAAGAAACAAAGAAAAACTAATATACATTTATATATATATATAACCTTTATGTAAAAACCTTTCTGATTATTATTATTATTTTTATACTTTCTTAACTGTACTTTCTGTTCTTTTGACCCTTCTGTCTGGCATTCGCGATGATAGGTCGCTAACCACTACACACATTTTTTTCTCTCCTTGATTCTCTCTTTGTTTCTTTGTGTGTTCCTTTCTGTGGAAGAGCGCAGGCTCAAAACGTTAAAGACTTCTTCAATTCCCGAGCGTTATACTGATACATCTATTTGTTGTTTTCTACAACACCTGTCTTCGTCTGTTGTTTTTTTGTGAATTCTCCCTATTTATATATACACACACACACACACACACACACATATATATATATATATATATATAAAGAGAGAGAGACAGAGAGAGAGAGAGAGAGAGAGAGAGAGAGAGAGAGAGAGATCTGTAAAAATATGTGACAATTATTTGGTAGCCATGAAAAAACTCCGAGTTTCGGATGCCGGGGTGGAAGCACGCTGCCATCTCTTCAATTATCTAGACGTGTACATGGAACCTTTTGTGCGCGCTTGTAGATGTGTGCGTGTGTGCGGGAACGTGCGTGTATAGAAGTGTGTGCGTGCATTTGAGAATGTTCGCATATAGACGTGTTTTGCCCTTATAACTTTTTCACACATTTGTTACACATTTCTCTGTATTTTGCCTGTAGCCCTGTTTTTTCTTGGGCATGTCCGTATATTGACGTGTGTATGAACCTTTTTGCACGCGTGTTTATGGGTGCGAGCGTGTTGCGCGCGCGTGTGTGTGTTTGAGCGTGTATGCGTTTATATATATATATATATATATATATATATATATATATATATATATATATATATATATATATACTATATATAAAACAGAGATGTATGTGTAATCGCTTTTCACGTGAAATCGACTTCACCAAATGCTTCCGTACTTGTGATGCGTGAATAATTTGACCTCGGATAAATCTTAGGGTCTTCATTTGATTTTTGTTAATTAAAAATAAATAATATTGCTTTATATTTAAGATTCACTTCTTTAAAAAGGTTCCTCAATATCAACTTCCGGTTTTGACGTAACAACGCCAAAAAAAGCTTCACTCTCTATTTTGTGCGTGAGGGTGTGTGTTCGTGTGTATGAGAGAGAGAGAGAGAGTAAATACTACATACACGCCGCTCTCTCACTCTGTCTCACACACATACACACGCACACACACACCCCTTGACTCACTCACACTCTGTCTCTTACAAACACAGACATACATAAATGTATACAAACATATTTAAAAAGACACACGTGTGTATCCGCGCGCGTGCGTGTTTGTAAGACACAGAGTGTGAGTGAGTCAAGGGCTGTGTTGTCATATGCATACATCCAAAGATCTATGTATATTTATGCATGTACGTATATATGACAACAAACCTCTCTCTCTCACTCACACTCTGTCTCTTACAAACTCACACATACATAAATGTATACAAACATATTTACAAAGACACACGTGTGTATGCGCGCGCGCGTGCTCCGGTATTGACGTAACAACGGCAAAAAGCTTCACTCTCTATTTTGTGTATGACTGTGTGTGTTCGTGTGTATGAAAGAGAGAGAGAGAGAGAGAGTAAATACTACATACACACCGGTCTCTCACTCTGTCTCACACTCATACACACGCATACACACACCCCTTGACTCACACTCTGTCTCTTACAAACACACACATACATAAATGTATACAAACATATTTACACAGATACACGTGTGTATGCGCACGCGTGCGTGTTGGTAAGACACAGAGTGTGAGTGAGACAAGGGCTGTGTTGTCATATGCATACATCCAAAGATGTATGTATATTTATGCATGTACGTATACATGACAACGAACCTCTCTCTCTCACTCACACTCTGTCTCTTACAAACACACACATACATAAATGTATACAAACATATTTACAAAGACACACGTGTGTATGCGCGCGCGTGCGTGCGTTCGTGGGGGGTTCCACAATCGCCATTTATTTCAATTATTCTTGTGAGGATATTCACGTAAATCATTTTTTTCATTTAATCCCCATTTTAATTTTCGTAAAAGTTTCCAAGTACCAATGAGGCTTTTTGGCACATCTTCAATTTTCCCCATTCATGAGAGGCGCCCAGCCATCATTCATCTGAGAGTCCATCTACAGAATGTCCTCTCAAATTTCTATACAGCATATTTTGCCTTTTTTTCTTCAAGTATATAAGCAACAATTTATTCCCGAGCAACGCCGGGTGCCTCTGCTAGTATATATATATATATATATATATATATATATATATATATATATATATATATTGTTGTACTTGGGGATGGTCATATTGCCAGTTTAGCCAATAAAAACACACGCACTGTATATTTGGTGTTAATTTGCTTCAGCTTTATATTACATTACATTACATTAATCCTATTTCGGCCAGAGTTCTTTCGTCACACTTCTGTGACCTCATCAGTGGTCTTTTGCTTCCTTCTTTCTTATGTGTGTCCCACCTTGCTAACTATCAGCCATTTTGTAATATATATATATATATATATATATATATATATATATATATATATATATATTGTGAATGTGTGGGTGAGCATATGTGTGTTTTAAGTGACGGTGGATTAGTATATACATATAGGCGCATGTACGTGGGTGTGTATTACTGCGGGATGGTCATTTTATTTATTTATTATTATTATTTTTATTTTGACGCTTGTCCCTTTTCCGGAAATTTTGCGTCACACATTTATGACATCTTCAGCAATACTTTTCGTTTTCGTGTCTGCACTTGCTTCACTGTCTCCAGTCTGTTCTTCTAAGACGTTTATCTTTATGCACGCATTCGTTTGTATCCTTGTTTCTGTTTGTGTTTGTGTATGTGTGTGTGTTTGTATGTGTGTGTGTGTGTGTGTATGCTTTTGTGTGTGTCATAGGTTGTAGCAGTAATATGGCTTTCCCCTCAGTCGCAACCTCAGTTGACATTTACAGCAAAACCAAAGACTGAGACAAGTGTATGAAGAAGCAGGTGCATTAGTTTGAATACAAACGTGTTCTTCTACATTTACTTGAATACTTGAATACCAGTGCGTTCTTCTACATTTACACATCATTCCTGTTCGGCTGATTTCTGCTGCGTGCTGGGCTTTCATATCACGCACTCCTCCATGTGCTTTTAACATCAAATGTTGGCCCATGTGATGCATCAGTAGCTGATGTCAAGATGATAGCTATAGATCATAGTGGTTCTAGTTTAGAGTAGATAACTAATTCCTCTGCCGATGGCACTCGAACTAATTTCATGACAACGAGAAAACTATTTTCTTTCGTACTTATAATGAAGGAATGGATATTTCAATCAGCAAACCACATGTGCAACCATCTTAATTACTATCAAGAGCGCAATACTTCATTTTGCAATCACGAAGTATATACCTATGAGGTATATCAAAGCTTTACAAGTTAATAGTAGCACTACGATATTGTCATAAACTATATGCTTTTAATTCGTATTCGAATTTTTTCCTCTAGCATGATATAGAGGAACATGCGAGCAAATGGTTTCTAAACCATCTAGGATACAGTCATAGCTAGCGATATTGCTTGCAGCAGGCCTTGTTGGGTAAGCGACATCGAAAAGTCATAAGAATGACGAAACATCTGTTGCTCTGAGAAAGGATACTAATGTGAGTTGTTTCGATTTCCTATGACTTACTTTCAGGTTTTTTTAACATTAGACGCAGTGAGAATACATTCTCTTACGCCTAAAAGACAGCCGACCTACGAATAACACTACACATAAGTTGTGCTGTGAGTTCGATTTTGTTTATATACCGCTTGCTGTTTCTAATTCATATTTGAATATATATATATATATATATATATATATATATATATATATATATATATATATATATATATATATATCATTTATTATTTATGCACCCTTCTAAAGCCTAGCCAGGCTCATGGGCCCGGTTTCCCGGTTTCTATGCCGTATGTGTTCTCCCCTGCTGGACTGGACGCCAGTCCATCGTAGCGGTACTCAAGAAACAGGAAGTTAGAGTGAGAGAAAGTTAGATTATATATATATATATATATATATATATATATATATATATATATATATATATATATATATATATATATATATATATATATATATATATATATATATATATATATATATATATATATATATATATATATATAATTTCTACTTGAACATTAAAATGGGATATTAATCGAGGCGGCGAGCTGGCAGAATCGTTACCACACCAGACAATATGCTTAATGGTGTTTCGTCCGTTTTAACAAATAGTATTATACCATTTTAATTTAACGTTCAAATAGCAATCTAAAACTACAACATCACCATCCACCCAGCAGAATCCCTCAGTTTTACACAAGATACCCATACACACACACAAAAATAACCACCGACCAGAGAAAAGGGGATTTACTTTGGATTATGCCTAACACCAAATATAGAACCACCAGACACCCAAACACACAAAACAATCCAAGACATCACCACCATACATCCAATCCCTACATAAACATCTCATACCAAGATAACCAACATGTTTAACTCCACACCAGAGGAAACAGGACATAGATTAGAACCCGAGACACGGGAAAAAAACGAAGGTAAGTAACCTTTCTGTATCAACGACAAAGATAGATATCCTCTCCAAGTGACTTAAATTCACTCCTGCACATTGCAGATCCAATCAAAACGAAATTAAGGTCAGTGCCCCAGCATGGCTACCGTTTACAAGTGAAACAAATGAGAAGGATAAATGATAAAAAAAATAAACAAATGAATATTTTTGGTAACATCTTAGGTTTCATAAGTGTTACGCTGTTTCTTTCGTTCATTAGTAATCTGTAGCGTTCTCCATCTTTTGAATTGTATACGTATTTCCTTCGACGTGTAATGTAGTAGTCGCAAATCCAAAAGTGGTCCAAGCTGGTGTTAATACGAGTAACGTATTGAAATTCTACAAGAAACAGACCCATGCGTATTCTATACATGTTCCATTCTGTTGTTAATTATTTGAATTTTTTCCTTTAAAGAAGGATCTGATTTCTAACAAAATGCAAAGCCCCGTGGTTGTAATATAGATAACACAACCAAATTCGCAATTCAATATTGATAAATATTTCGAACATTTTAGGATTTTCCGCATACAGATTGTAATTGTAATGTGCGTATTAGCTGATTATGCATGTGTATATAGCTGTCAGAATTTATGTAAGTATCACGCACACACATATGTGTACAAACACATACACAATCACACGCACACGCACACGCACTCTTACACACACATATTAATAGGGATGCAGCTTATGAAGTGCAATAACGTGAGAATTATGTATACATTCATATATTTCCACTGAATCAACGAGTTAAAGTCATGATTTCTGGTTAGCAATAAATATTCGGTGTTTTGTTCCCCGTACAAAAGATTCTAATGTCATCGAATACAATATATCAACCATTCAAAGATAAAGTACCAATAAACTTATATTTTAAAGGACAGGGTATGAAGGAATTATATATAAAAAATCAAATGAGCTAAATACAATTAGAGATTAGTTATGAAACTTGTGAACCTAAAAAAAAAAAACTTTTGAATTGTGTTTGGACATAATGAAAATGAATCTGTTACAAACAAATTTTGTTTTATGAGGCCGCATACGAAGCTGTAAATAAACACTAAGAACAGTCTGCTAGCTCCTGACGTTTTTGACAAAATCAGCGATATATACAAACAGACACACACACGTACACATACACACCACACTGACACTCGCACACACATACGCTCGCAAATACATAAAACCGTACATGTAATCTCTTTCTCGCACGTATATATATATATATATATATATATATATATATATGTGTGTGTGTGTGTGCGTGTGTGTGTGTGCGTGTGTGTGTGTGTGTGTGTGTGTATGTGCAGGTGCAATGGTCCAGTGGTTAGGGCAGCGGCCCCACAGTCGTAGGATCGATGTTTCATTTCCCAGACCGGGAGTTGTGAGAGTTTATTTAGTAAAAACGAATAAAGCTCCCCGAGGCTCTAGCAGTGGATGGTGGCGAACCCTGCTGTACTCTTTCACCACAAATCTCTCTCACTCTTTCTTCCTGTTTCTCTTGTACCTGTATTTCAAAGGGCCAACCTTGTCATTCTCTGTGTTACGCTGAATCTCCTTGAGAACTACGTTAAAGCCACACGTGTCTGTGGAGGACTCAGCCACTTACACGTTAATTTCACGAGCAGAGTCTTCCGTTGATCGGACCAACTGGAACCCACGTCGTCGTAACCGACGGAAAGCCATTACGATATATATATATATATATATATATATATATATATATATATATATATATATATATATATATATATATATATATATATATATATATATATATATATATATATATATATATATATATATATATATATATATATATATATATATATATATATATATATATATATATATATATGGGGTGGGGGCGGGGCTTAGTTTTTAGCGTATTGGTTTCACGATAATAATATTCCATGTTCGATTCTCGGAGGCGGATTGTTTCCGTCAGCTAGACAATCTATTTAACGTTGTTCTAATTCACTCGGCTGGCAAAAATAATTCCTGCAATTCAAAGGGCCCAGCGTCGACACATTCTGATTCACGTTCTGAATGTAAATAATATAAATAATGTATATATAACAAATAGATCCTGCCAAATGATATACATACACACACACACCCACACACACATATTTTTATATATATATATACATATATATAGTAGCGAAGTTTTAATTTTCTTTTCACAAATTTCATTAAAAACATCACAAAACCATACGATGTTACATTTAAAAGCCTCAGAACTAAAGGAACACTCATATATTATAATTTTATGTAATGTACGTGTCTTTCAGGAATATTTGAGGTTTTCCAAGTCTGTTAAGCATGCCTCTAAATATCCAGCACACCTTTAAAAATAACATCTTTTTTATACAAAGATAATTTGCACAAGGAATGTCTTACAGAGTTCAATATTTACAACGCATATTATACTTAACAAGGTGATATATTTTACACTTCGTGTTTCTTTTGAGATTTATATAACCACATTCATTGTATGTCTTCTATACCTTTCTTTTACAATCGTTTCATACATAATTCCGTGATATCATAATGTATACAGGCGAAAATTATTCTAAACAATGTACAAACAACCTTGAAATTTTAAAAATATTCCACGAATTTTTATACAAATTCTCCGCCCTTTATCAAAGTGTGAAATTTTCTTGATTGACGAAAATGTGAGAAGCTTATATACATACCGGATAATGTATTCGAAACAAGATACAATGAAGATAAACTTAATGATTGTGTTTGTAAATTAAATATGAAATATATACTGATATGTCGTTGTAAACAGGTAGATGAAACATTTCCTAGAATAATGTGTATATTAATAAAAGTCTGATATAATCATCAAAGAAGAGATGATATATATGGCCCTCATATTAAACTACTTCATTATTGCAAAAATAAATGTGTGTGCTGATGCAATATGTAATAACCAAGTAATAAATTGAATGAAAAGAGAATGACGAAATTGCCTTTAATAATGTCGATAGTAATCTATTCTCCGATTTGGTGAAGCTAGATCTTGCAAACTCTATGTAATTTAATCAAATTGTCACATATATATGCGACTGTTGTTCGGAGAGACTTATGCTGACTGGGAAACCTTCTCGAATTACGTTCTCTCCTTGTTGTATATTAAATGTAGTCTTAATGAAACGTGACAGAGATATTAGAACCATGTCTGGTCATTTAAATGTAGAAAATTTTCGTCTTCTATTAGGGATAACATATTTCTCTTCGTGGCTCCGAATAACTAATCGAATATTAAGAAATAATTGGCAGTTTCTATCAATTATTTGCTTCACATTTCCTTTTTTGGGGGTGGGGGGGAAGAATGGGAACTTGTGAAAATGTTTCATTTTCTTAAAATTGAATATAGAGTAGTACCTCGGTTTTCGAACAATTCTGACCGTGAATAAATCGTGCTTTATATATATACATATATATACATATATATATATATATATATATATATATATATATATATAATTATAAAATCTGGTAATTAGTCATATATTCATTAATATCGATTAATTATCAGGAGGCCAGCACATCTAAAGAATCAAAGAGATTCAGAAATATTATCTGCAATCACAGGGGATTAAGGTACATTTTAAAAAAATAACGTCGACCACTAACGTGGACAGTTGATGCGCTAGAAATAGATCACTTCTTGTGTCTATTAAGACCTAAATTGTTCTCAACATGAAATATAGCAGCATACCAAAACGTGAGCGGGCAAGACATTTAAAATCACCTAAAAAAGCATTCTTAAACAGGAACCGGTTTCGGATTTTACAAATTCTTACCATTTGTCAATTCCTCATCAGCCTGATTTGTAATGTAACCGTAATCATCAGAATCGTATACAGAGTTGCCCACCGCCATTGGTGCGCGTGCATATGGTTCTGCTAATTACAGCTTAATGGTAAAATTCAAAAGTCTTCGTTTTGGCGCGCTAATTCCAGGAATATATCTGCAGAAAATATTTACTGCGTCGTATATATTCAGTATGAGAACATGGGTAATGGGTAAAATATTATTATAAAATCTGGTAATTAGTCATATATTAATTAATATCGATTAATTATCAGGAGGCCAGCACATCTAAAGAATCAAAGAGATTCAGAAATATTATCTGCAATCTCAGGGGATTAAGGTACATTTTAAAAAATAACGTCGACCACTAACGTGGACAATTAAAGCGCTAGAAATAGATCACATCTTGTGTCTATTAAGACCTAAATTGTTCTTAAGCTGTAATTAGCAGAACCATATGCACGCGCACCCATGGCGGTGGGCAACTCTGTATACGATTCTGATGATTGCGGTTACATTACAAATCAGGCTGATGAGGATTTGTTAAATCTGAAAGCGGTTCCTGTTTAAGAATGCTTTTTTAGGTGATTTTAAATGTCTTGCCCGCTCACGGTTTGGTATGCTGCTATATTTCATGTTGAGAACAATTTAGGCCTTAATAAACACAAGATGTGATCTATTTCTAGCGCATTAATTGTCCACGTTAGTGGTCGACGTTATTTTTTAATATATATATATATATATATATATATATATATATATATATATATATATATATATATATATATATATATATATATATATATATATATCTGTGTGTGTGTGTGTGTGTGTGTGTGTGTGTGTGCATATTAAGCCCGATTTATTCGTGATCAGAGGCGTTCGAAAATCGAGTTTCTACTGTATTCATGTTTTCTTTGCCAAGCAATATGAAACTATTTGACGATTAAAATTAAGTTAATCTAATTGAATGTTAATTGTGTAAAATATTAATACCCTAAACACTCATGAGAATTTTGTCCAAGATTTCCACATAATTTCATTCAAGGTTACATGAAAATATTACCGAACTAAATATTTTTGGTGAATGAGAAAGATTGTTGCTGCCTTATACAAAAATTTATAATTTTTTACTCTTTCACAGGTTTCAGCGCAAGACGTGTGACCATACTTGATCATCACCTCAAACGAAATTTACTGAATTATAAATTATCAATGATAAAAGTGAACATAATTTACATTATTTACAATTGACGGATATTCGTACTCATTTTGTTTGGTGTTAGCTCAACGTTTCGGCTGATATATCCTCTTGCCTTCATCAGGTGTCTTGGGGAAATTTCGAACCTGGGTTCTCATTCCTAAGGTATTTTTAAATGTTATTATTATTATTATTATTATTATTATTATTATTATTATTATTATTATTATTATTATTATGGCGTAGTGGTTAATAGTGCGGACTATTAACCTCAAGATTCCGAGGTAGAGTATAGGCAGTGACATGAATAATAATAATAATAATAATTATTATTATTATAATAATGATAACAACAACATCGAAAAATACATTACGAATGAGAACACATGTTCGAAATTTCCCCAAGACACCTGATGAAGGCTGAGGGTATATCAGCCGAAACGTTGTGTTAACAACAAACAAGATGAGGACATATATCCGTCAAATGTAAGTAATGTAAATAATGTACATAATTCCTCATCTCTTAAATATAGAACGAATTTTACAAAATATTACACTAGAGTATAAATCATTTCTGAAATTCCCATTAATGAATTTTCATAGCAATGCAATTTAAATATCTGCTCATTCTCAAGAACATTTGCTTTGTCAAAGAATTCGAGGAAAAAATTGTCATCCATTGCATGGAATGAGGAAACCACAATTGAACGACATTTCCGTTTGCATCTTTCTCAGGATACTTGAAGTTGATAATTGTGTGCGAGAACTTACATGATTTGCATTAGAAATGTATACTCGTCGTAGTACCATTACATTACTAAATTATGTTTATACTGAAGTTCTTTCATTAGGTTTACAACATTTTTTGCTAGTATCATTGTAACTGCATAAACGCAAATGCACAAACATATATAAACATATCTATATCTCCATCTATCTATCTATCTATCTATCTATCTATCTATCTATCTATCTATCTTCCTCTCTCTCTCTCTCTCTCTCTCTCTCTCTCTCTCTCTCTCTCTGTATTTGTGTGCGTGTGTGTGTATAAAAGCTACAGAACCTTCAAGTTACGTACAAATATACGAGCGTAATGAACATCTGAAGCGCCGGTGTTTGAAAATAATCTTCTCTCATTTCCAACAATGCGTTTGGCATGGAGTTAGGATCAAACTAACAATATTTTGTGTATCATTCAAAATCGAAAAGATAGTCCACATGGTAAATTGACCGAAGGACTAACTCGTTTTGGGAAAATAATTAATACAAATTGAAAAAAAATCATAATAAATTTTATGGCAGGTATATTTCATTCCTTATTGGCTTTCCCTCCGATACTGCTTGTTGTTGCTAGCAGTATAAAATATTACGTCTATTCCAATTCCCTTTCAGAGTTGGTACTGAACCTACAATTGATATATTCTGCGAAGAACTCCTTTTGGCCAAAAGAAAAATTAAATTCTCTCATATAACCGGAACGTACAAGAATGTATTCGAATTTCATTATTTAAATGAAACAATATACGTACATATATTCTATTTGTGGTGAAGATTACATAATAAATGCGACACCAGAATATAGTGTCGTATTTCGGAATAAATACGGAGAGAACCGAATAGAATTTCTGTGAAATAAATGAGAAATTCAAAGCCGGGAAAACTACAGAGAATGTTGGGCACGAATATGTATTGATAGAATTTTCAAAACATTGTTACGTCATAAGTGTATGGCTGTATAGCTACAAGAATATTACGTAGATCGTAAACCAGGTAATCTTTACAGTCCAATCCGGGAATTGTCCGCATTGGAAGATCACATATCCAGTATTAAGGACATGTTATTAGAATGTTGATGTGAAAAGGAATCACACAATGCATTCATGAAGCCGAGTCAATAAACAAGGCTTCTATTGTTAAACTATTTATGAGATAACTGGACAATACCCAGAAGATAAACATCTCATATATATAAATATATATATATATATATATATATATATATATATATATATATATATATATATATATATATATATATATATATATATATATATATATATATATATATATATATATATGTATATATATAGGTAAAACTTCATGGGAATAATTCATAAACACCTATAGTCTCCGGAACAGGATGAACTAGCACCTCCCATGCGAACACCACCAATTTGACCTCTTTGAAAATACAATAGATCTATCATTTTAATGAATTTTAATTAACTTTTTCTGACGGTATCTGAAAAGAAGCAGCAATTTTAGCAAATAAAAAAACCAAAATAAACAAGCTTTTGACGGTTTTATGGATATTTCAAAATTATTATACTAGGATACAAGGTGTTTCTATTATTTTGTCCAACCCCAGTATATATATATATATATGAATTGTTTAATAAACAAAGTATATATCTTTATGGACTAGTAATAGTTTCATGCGATGATGACGTCTCAGACAGCATTTCAAAATACGTCTGCTGCCTTTACGCATTCTCCAGACTATGCCCACATGGCATATAAAAGCTAAAACAGGACAACAGAATAAGTGAAAATACGAGAAAATGGGAGTTTCTCGCGGATCTTTTAATGTTGCAATACTGGAATGCTCTGCTAGCCAGGATCCTGGATGATGTGCTAATGAGGTAATAACGAAGGTTATAATTATTCCTTCACTTATCTTTTTTTCTTTGTATATATGATTTTTGAAAGACTATAATATGAAAAACGATATGTGAGCATGAGATGTGTGGGTGTGATCGAGGAAAATAGAGAGATGAAAGACAGGGAACAAGAAAGAGAGATCCAAATTGACTGAGATACTGGGAGTGCTTTGGATAACTTGCGTGTAAACAATTGCACTCGTAGTGGGAAAATAGTTTTAAGTATGCATACGATGTTTGAATATCGGTGTTGTTATCTCTGAAATAATGAAAGTGTCAAAAGAATGAGATCGTGTAAATATTGTATAATATGCGCCGATAATATAAACTCGAGTTTTTGTATCATTTACAAAGAAATTTTATATTATTTGTATTACTCTATAAAAGATATCAATATATTCGGAAATAAAAAAAATAATACTAGCAAAATTACATTCTCCCATTTGAGATCATTCTGAGACAAGATCATAGTATAGAAAGGCAGAATAATTCAATTACATCACAATTGCTTTATTTTGGTGAATATCTTGAAGATGTATCATTTCTGTAATGCTATATATATATTATTATTATTATTATACTTGACAGGTTGGATGTTTATATTTTCCCTGGTGGTTTTTGTTGTGCTATCGAGAAAAAGAAACTCCATTTTATCCGATCAAATCTTTGCATTATTTCGTTCAGAAATAAGCGCAGTTAAATGAATGTAATTTTATTGGGCTGGAGAATGCAGTTGAAATGACACGAGTAAAATCCTTCGGGCATAACTAGTCGGAGAAGATACGCACATTAATGTATCAAATCTTCCATGTATTGCATGATAATACAATAACATCTAACAATACGTGCAGGTGCTTACACACACACACGCACGCACACACTCGCACACAGACACACAGACATACACGCACTTGCAGACACACACTCACAAACACAAACACACATGTACTCACATATAGGTATCTATATATCTATATCGATATGAATGTATATATGCATCTATCTATCTGGGAACTGTGTTATATATAATATATATTTCGAATGAAAGAATGTGTGGGCCAGGTTTTGAAATCTGATATGGCTATAAAAAAAACTCAACTTACCACCCAGATATATCTCTAGTCGAAACGCCATTCACTTAACTCGCTTCAGTCCATTGCAATGGGTGCACTTTGAACAATGGTGCATAAACACATGTTGCATAACTAATTGCTCGATGTCTTTGCAGCAGAAACGTGCAGAGGACAAATTTAAATCCAATAGGTGGTAATTGACAGCAGAAATAATAATAAAAGAAAAATATGCGGTTGTACTAATCTCCGAATTCATTGTTGCAGCATTTTGTATACACAAGGGAAAATATGCACATTCTACAGAAGCAAACCCTGGATATCCCCACCGGATAAATTATAGTGGGTTCTGTTTAGCTCAAGTAATTCTAGATGCTCATTGCAAATTGATGTCGTTCGCCTTAACCTAGATTATAACCAAATGCTTGAATTGTAACTGTCTGGATATTATGCCTATATATATAAAGTCATGGAACAACAGAATCGTTCCGACATTGTTGTTTTGGCACGCGCAGGGTACACTACCAATAGAATTGTAAAGTTGTTGAAACATCCAAAAGCAACAGTTTATCGTGTATAAAAATGATTTAAAGAAGAGGGAAATATTGATAGAAAAGGACACACGGCTCGAAATGATTCCAAGCGCAATTCAAAGCTTCTTGCTGGCTTCAAACGCTCGAATGTCAGTGATCTCACTGACATTGGTGCCATGTAAAAAGAACTGAATCCAGTTTGTGAAGTGGTTGCTGCTAGGGAGTGCATCCAGGTGTATAAAACATGCCAAAGCAACCAGGTGTAGTTGTAGCCATATAGACCGGTGTCTGATTGCATCTACTAAACTTAGTAGACGGCTAATTATGAAAAATATACCACACTATATTTGAATGAAACCCTAATGGTCGAGACAGAGAATGGCGATTGCGGATAATTTTTTTTCTTCATGGTTAAGTTAACGAAAGACAAAGATAATGATAGAAGGGTTTGCCGTCCTCTGTTATAGAGCGACTGGCTGCAGATGATAAGGAACGCAAAAGAAAATAAGAGTGAGCGCATAATCAAAGAAGTAGTTGGACGTGGAACCTAATTGACGTGGAACCTAACTGATAGCCAATTGCAGCGTGGAAGGTGTTTCTAAACCATTTTAAAAAACACGAAACCGTTAGATTCACTTCAGCATTTAAATTTAATTTTCAAAAATATTTTCGTCGCTTTCAGACAGCCACCTGTTCGCTGACAAAATTCTGTGCTGCATCTAACTGACAGAGAAAGAAAGAAAGAAAGAAAGAAAGAGGAGTAAAAAGGGGAACAAACGTTTGAGAGAATGAGCTTGTGTTAGAAATTAACGTGATAAGAAATATTAAAGATAAACCCGAGATTGCACTAACTGGACGGATGGGAGAAGTAAATTAACGAACATATATGAATACGAAACATCGTTCCTCAAATGTTGCTGCATGTGTAAATCCATGGTAAGCAGAATTTCCAGGTTGTGATGAATGGGTAATCGAGTGGCATACTATGTCGAAGTATGTGGTGAAGTGTTCGACTGGCAGCAGTTTGAAGAACGATAACAGCTGTGGTAGATATATACACAATCACTGAACGCTGTCTTTTACGTCGGCATAAAAATATAAAACTGCAACTTACAATGAGTGAAATAAATCAGGAGCCAGTAAGAGGATGCTTGCATATATACATGTGTGTGTATCTTCTTTCTTTTGTGCGTTCGTACATGTGTGTGTCTGAGGGGGTGTCTCCATGTACTTTTAAATGTATAGACAAGTGTGTTTATCCGTATATGTATGAATGTATGTATGTGTATATATATATATATGTATATATATATATATATATATATATATATATATATATATATATATATATATATATATATATATATATATATATATATATATATATATATATATGTATATATGTATGCATGTATATATATATATATATGTATGTATGTGTGTATATGTGTGTATATGTATATATATGTGTGTGTGTGTATACATTTATACAGGTATGTGAGTATGTTATATGTGTGTACACACACATGTATATACATACATACACAAGCACTCATACATAAACATATATACATGTATGTATATATATATACTATATGTATATGCGTATGTATGTATATGAATACATACACACATACATACATACATACATACATACATATCCACAAATGTATATATACTAATATGCCCGAATGAGATAATGTAACTTTTTCCCTTCAGACGCTAAACACGTTACATTTACAGCTAGAACATTTTAGCTAACATTTTAGAGAAAATCACTCTCTCGTTGTAACGAAATGTAAAATAAAACATAAAATTCTTCTAAAATGCATTTCTGTTTCACTGTTGCTTTTTGTTTTTTAGTATTATATCTCTTTGAAGTAGACATTCTGGAATTAAACTTCGCAGTTTCAGCTATTGTCGTTATTCTTCATTGATAATGTTTAAAGCTGTATTGCTGTAAGTGCTTGTTTGCCATATGTCAATGTTTTGTAATTTTGGTTTCTTCACGAATGATCTGGGAACCATTGTTGCAGATAGCGATAACATGAAGAACGTGAAAACATACACTACGACCACAAAAATTATTTCAATGGAGCATATGAAGAGATACCGCTACGTTTAAATTCTCTTATAGTGGAAACTAGGCAATCGTTGTTTTATTCGCCGAATATCGTTACAAAACTACACCTGAAAGTCAAAGATATTAGTGAATAAGACTCAGAAAATAAGAAATAAAAACAGAAATTGATCAAAATGGTAAGTGACTTGAAAGCGATAACACAAGATGTTACATATAATGCAGGCATTAACAAAAGCGCAGTTCTTTTACTCAAACGCATACATCTAGATAGAAAAGTGCAGGAAACTACGCATTGATTCTGTAGAATAAGTTGAATATATCAGGAACCGTAAGGCAAAACAATGTTCTATCGCAAGCCTCATGTTTCTGCGTTCGGTTTTGCTGATATGAGTACAATAAACGAGAAAGAAAATAATGATAATGTTGTATTACAAATTAGCAACACGTTCACTAGTTTTGCTTAAAGTTTATTGTCAATTTGATCGATTCTCAACATACTCTGTTATTGACAATGGTAACCAACGTGGGATTTAAAATCAAAATGGTAAAGGAAATAATTAACGTAAGTTTTCATCATTCTCCCGTCCAATAATAATAATAATAATAATAATAATAATAATAATAATAATAATAATAATAATAATAATAAATACGAAATACGAAGAAAAAGAAGAAGAAACAACAAAAGCTATAAAACAAATGAAATCCAAACTAAAACTAGAACAGCAACGGACCATGATAAAACGATGGCAAGAAAAGCCCCTACATGGTAAATACTGGGCTAAACTAAATGCGAAAGAAATAGACAGAGAAAAATCCCAGCAATGGCTGAGAAGCTCAGGACTCAAAGCAGAGACTGAATGATTTTTAATTGCTGCACAAGACCATAGCCTCCCCACCAGAAATTACCAAAAACACATAATGAAAAGAAATATAACAAGTAACTGTAGAATATGTGGAGATCGACAAGAAACAATAAATCATATTATCTCTGGCTGCCCAGTCCTGGCTAAGAAGGAATATATTCACAGACACGACAGAGCTGGGACCTATATACACTGGAAGCTATGCCAACATTATGGAATAACAACAGAAAAAAGCTGGTATAAACACACGCCAGAAAAGGTCACAGAAAACGAGAAAGCAACCATACTCTGGGATATGCCAATACACACAGATAGAGAAATTAAGGCAAATAGACCAGATATAGTTGTCAAAGATCATGAAGAAAAAAAATGCTTTCTAATTGATGTATCAATACCAGCAGATGAAAACGTTTCTCTAAAAGAAATGGAAAAACTTTCAAAATACAAAGACCTGGAAATAGAGATAACTCGAATGTGGAATCTAAAAACAGAAACAATTCCTATCATAGTAGGTGCCTTAGGTATAATAAAAAAATATTCAGACAAATACATAACAAAAATAGCAGGACTTACAAATATATATAACATACAGAAAATTGCACTACTGGGTACTGCACACATTCTACGCAAAACACTTTCAATACACTAAACATAAGAGCACCACAGCAAACCACAGCACATACCCAAGGCGCTCAGAGCTGCGCTCGGTAGTGAAGTGAAAGCACGTTATAAAAATAAAACTACTGAATAATAATAATACGAGAGATATGGCAGGTTACCTTGGGAAGTTAAGCAGTTGTGGTCGAGGAAAAAGGTAGCAGTAGTACCAATAATTGTCGGAGCCCTGGAAACAGTGAGCAAAAATCTCGAGAAGTACATGGAACAAATAGTTAGTGGGATGATGAGAATTGTACGCTTAGAAAATAATTCAAACAGCGTTTCAACTCCGTGTGGATATATGTGTGTAAGTAAAACGGGGGTATGTGAATGAGTGTGTGTGTGCGTGCGTGTGTGTGTGCGTGCGTGTGTGTGTGTGTATGTGTATGTGTGTGTGCGCCTGCGTGTGCATCGAAGTGGGATGGTTCATTTTGTTCGCTTAGTATTTGGGTTTATTTTTTTGATTTGGTTGAATGGTGGTTGTTTTTAGCGTTTTTACAGAAACAAGTCATTCCAAATTGTTTTTTAACGTAAGCGTGCCCAAACAAGTCGAATGCTTACAGAGAGCAAGTTTTACAGCCACATCACCCAAACCGACCGGGTGAAACCGAGTTTACCTGCTAGTATATATATGTATATATATATATATATATATATATGTGTGTGTGTGTGTGTGTGTGTGTGTGTGTGTGTGTGTGTATGTGTGTGTGTGTGTGTGTGTGTGTGTGTGACGGGCTTGGTGGTTGTGTTGATGCTGGCTGATGCGATTTGGTGGTTTGCTGGTATGCCGAGAGAGATCCAGCCCTGCTTCTCATATTTCCTAAGTACAGCGGTCTTTGCTCTTGACTTATGGATTCTCCATTCCGTCGATCTCTATCTCTCTTATGTTTAAAATACGCTTCTGTTTGGTTCTGGCTCATTTCTTTTATCCTTTGCTGATTTCTTTCCCTCCTCTGCTCCCTCTTCTCTTGCCTTATATTGGTGATTCTCTGTCTCACCCACGCACGATTTTGATTCCTCAATTCCTCAAGCCGTTTCTCATGCAACCGTTCTCTCCTTCTACGCTGGCACTCTCGTGCTGCGTCCTTCAGGCGATTATACATATTTTAAAACTTGTAATTAAAACAATAAATCTCCAAAATGATTCAGAGTGTTTCAATTAAAAAGTGAAAATATTTCTGAAATACTCACCTGACATGCAAGGACACAGTATATAGGATATGATAATGAATTACACTGTAGGAAGGTAAAAAGTAAAGGGAACAAATAGAATTGATAGTTTTGATTTTTTTCGGTTCTATGAATTTAATTTCTTTTTTAATGCTTTCGTCAATTGCTTGATACAAGAAAAAAGAAATTGGAAGAATCCTTACCAAAACAGAGATATACTAACTTAAACAAAAATATAGAAAGGGAAAGTTATATTTATTTCCACCACGCCACACATATTATCGCACACACATTTCTTACCAATAAAGAAAGAGCCGGTTTCTAACCTTGATCTAAGGCGGCAGGTTCACTGAAGTGTCAACAGCATCAAAAGAGTATGCATGTATTTGTGAAGATGTGTATGTTTTGCTTTATGTATGTATTCCCATACATATAGTTGCATATCTAGACATGCTCATATATATTTAAATGATAAACCTCTGGAAAGTTTTACAGACTCTTACAGTTCCACTGATGGTGTGGATCTATAGTCTTCGAATCAGCCTTCTTCTTGGTGGTTTTGAGAACACTAATTCATCAAGCTTTGTATTTAGACAGTGTGTTACATATCCTATTGCTCCAATAATTACAGGTATAAACCTGAAATTGTAATCTGGAAAGAGTAACTGCAAGTTTCTCAATAGTTTGGCGTAGGTATTCTCTTTTTCATTGATCTTCAGTTTTATGTTAACATCCACTGGTCAGCTGTTTCCACGACTGAGCACAGTTTCTCTTCTCTATCCTTAATCCCAATATCAGGTCTGTTGTGCTTACATTTTATGGAGGTCTTCACTGGGACAATCCAGCAGTACTCCTTTTTATTATGAGTGGCTATGGCTTCTACCATGCTGTGAGTTCTTATTTCTTTTTTCTATGTATTTATGTCATTAGTTTATTTCACAATTTCTCGCCAATAGAGAAAGAGTCTATTTTTAACCAGGATCCAACACGCTTTCATTGGAATTTCAACAACAGGGTATTTTTGTTTGTATGTATGTATGTGTGTATGTATGTATGTGTGTATGTATGTATGTACAGATTTATATGTATTGCTTTATGTTCTCATGCATATAGTTGCATATCTAGACATGCTCATATATATTCAAAGGATAAACTTCTGGAAGTTTTACATATTTTTACAATTCCAGTGATGAACTGGATCAGTAGTCTTCGAATTAGCTTTCTCCGTTCTGGTTTTGAGAAGCCTAATTTCTCATGATTGGTATTTAGGCAGATTATTACGTATGCCAGGGCCCCAATAATTACAGGTAAGTATGTATGTATGTATGTATGTATGTATGCATGTATGTATGTATGTATGTATGTATGTATGCATGTATGTATGTATGTATGTATGTATGTATGTATTGTGTATAGACACATATATTACTGGAATCCTTATATTTCAAATAATATCATATGTGTGTAACATGTGTGCCTGGCCCTGAGTTTCCACCATCAAAATAAAGCACTTGGTGACTTTCTCGCCAGACCAATATAAAATAAAAAAAAACATTGAACTGATAAATATAAATGTTACATATTTTCTAGCAATATTTGGGAACTAATATTTCGAAATGTTTCCATGTAGCTCAGTCTTTTGGTTTACAGTTGTTTGCACTAGGTGAGCTCTATTTTATGAGTGAATCATATTCCGAAACAAAAAAGAATTTAATAGAAATGTTAATGTAAAAAATATTGTAACGCAAAGGAAAGTGCCATATAAACTTTGAAACACGGACATTGACATATCAGGGCCAATCCGTACTTGTTCAACTACAAGCGTCGAGTGAACAGTAATTCTCCCGTTGAGTAAGATTGGTATTTTACTTTATTGGTTCATCTCGTTATAGAGCATTGCAATTTGTTATCGATTTGAGTGGTTTTAGTATTTACTCAGTGTATGTCGACGAGGTGGTAGAATCATTACCGCACCCGGCAAAATGCTTAGCGATATTTCGTCTTCCGTTACGTTCTGAGTTCAAATTCCGCCGAGGCTGATTTTTGCCTTTCATTCTTTCAAAGTCGATAAAATAAGTACCAGTTGTGTACTGGGGTCGATGTAATCCGCTTACCCCGTCACCCCAAATTGCTAACCTTGTACTAAAATTTGAAACCACGTTTAAGTCAGTTCTGTGGCGGCGAGCTGGGAAAATCGCTTGGATGACAGGAAAGAAGATTAGCGGCATGGCGTCTGTCTCTACGTTCTAAGTTCAAATTCTGCTTCGATTGAGATTGTCGTTCATCCTCTTCGTGTCGATAAAATAAATACCAGCTAAGCACTAGGGTCGATGTAATCGACCTACTCCATCCTCCAAAATTGCTGGCCTTGTGCCAAATTTGAAGCCAATATTTACTTAGTGATGAAAAATACTCAGAAAAAATTAAATCGTTCAAATATCGATCAGATTTCAGTTAGTTTTCATTTCTTAAATCTGTGCTTAAAATTGGTTCAAATACACCTTTCGAATATGTCAAAATAAAATTCAGTAATATTGCTGTTGTTGGTGTTAGTCACGATCTTGATGCTGCATATATTCTGATTTCAATAACATGGTATCGATCTCACAGTTTTGGCGCAGAAACAGAAAACTACAGGAAAAACTAACCAGTCACATGCTTTGAACTGGTAAAAAATGTGAATTAGGATACCCTGCTCACAATTGATTATGTGATCTTATTTGCCAGTTTAGTAAAGAATAGATAAACAAATAGACATAGTAAAATATAAATTTATGTTTTCTTTTCATTCTGTAGTTTACTTTGTATGTTCTTGCATGGTTCTGCTTTTACACAATTACATTTTTTAAAGTAATACCTCACAGTGTTTCACCAAGACTACCTCATACCTATGTTTATTGGTACTGTGCCAATAATACATCAAACGTGACAGCGAAAGCGGGTGGTACACTCTCATCGCATTTTGTTTACATAAACAACTCGGTAACTACAAGGGAGTACAAACAAATAACAGATAGTAACATTAAGGTCCAAATGGTGAAATCATGTCTGTTAAGGGCCTAAATTGTAAAAGATATAGCTATTAATACGCCAGAGAAAAATTAATAAGTACAATAGATAAAACAAACAAAATCAAGAGCTGTGATCAACAACACACTATATGATGTCATCGACCGCAACAAGTACGCAAAATCAGTCAAAATAACTACAATAACAAACACAGCAGAACAGTAACAATGAGACGAACAACAGCTGTAACTAAGGTAGATTTCAGGTGTTTCAATGAATTGCAAGTTTATTTAATGTCATATGATTTTGAGTTGAGTCAATACTCAATAAGTGTTAGAGCTTCATTGATCTTTTAAATGCTTTTAACTACCAAATCCACTTCAATTATTTCTTTCTTTATACCTTCAGCAAAAAATACGAAATCAATTTTATGGATGTGCTATTTATAAAAACGCTATATATATATATATATATATATATATAGGGAGCATTTGCAAAAAAAACAACAAAAGACGAAGACGGGTGTATAAAGAACAAACAGATGTATCTTTTGTTGTGATTTCTTTTACTTGTTTCACTCATTTGACTGCAGCCATGCTGGAGCAGCGCCTTTATTCGAGCAAATCGTGTCGCATTTTGTCGTAATGGTCATCGTCGTTTATGGAGGTGTTGTCACTGCTGTTATGCTTATCATTGGCTTTGTTTCTTATTTCTTTATTGACCTCAGGGGGCTAAACATAGAGGGGACAAACAAGGACAGAGAAATTGGTTAAGTCGATTACATCGACCCCAGATCACAACTGGCACCTAATTTATCGACGCCGAAAGGATGAAAGGCAAAGTCGACCACAGAGGGTAACGGCAGACGAAATACCGCTAAGCATTTCGCCCGACGCACTAACGATTCTACCAGCTTGCTGCCTTCATTGGCTATGTTTCTGCTGATATTTCCATTAAGGATAGATATTTCCATAGAACCGTGCACTCCTACTTCACTTGTGACGTACAACTTAGTGTGCGATCCTGTAAATTGTTTTTATCGAACGGTCTGTACTGATGAGAAACAGATATTTTCAGTAAGAAACTATTAACTTCGAAACATGTTTACACATAATTGTATATTTTAATGTAAATTTCAATGGTCTTGCCCGTTTTACGTTTTTGTTACTTCGCTAAATTCCCTTTGAGAATTATTCGGTCTTAATAGACACATGACATGTGATCTTCTTCTAGCACATTAGCAGTCCACCTAGTGGCCTCCTTTATATATATTTTTATATACACATATCTATCTATCTATCTATCTATCTATCTATCTATCTATCTATCTATCTATCTCTCTCTATATATATATAAATATTTACACATACGTGTGTGTGTATGTATGTATATATATATATATATATATATATATATATATATATATATATATATATATAAATATATATATATATATATATATATATATATGTATACACACACACATATATATATATATGTGTGTGTGTGTGTGTGTATGTATTTACATTCATAAATACATGTATGCATACATACATGCACACACATACACACATGTATACATACATAAATTACTAGTGAAAGTTAGTATCAATTTAGTAATCAGCGAGACAAAATGTTATTTGGTGAGAATTGCTGGAGTACTTGCTGTCATAATGTAGGGAATATTGAATAATGATAATGTATATTTGGTTTTAAATTAAATTGGTAAACTCGGAACATTTGAAACTATTTGCAATGTGTTTATCTGACTCAACAGTCGATTATTAAATACAAAATTGTGTTTCTTATATTACTTTCAGATATCAGACGCTTCGTGAAATATACTACGGTAATATAATTAATAACGTGATGAATACCCGATATTTATCACTGTAATATATATAGTTTTATAAATATTTCAGAAAATCCCAGTGTGTGGTAATTGATTATTATCTACGTTTTACTTATATTAATTAAATCCTATACATTCCTTTAATAAGGTTCGTGAAAATGTTTTCTTTTAAACTTTTATTTGTACAGTGCGAAACTTCGAGCATATATTTTATATATTAACTCGTTAGGTATCTATGTCCATAATCTATCTAAGCACACACACACACGCACACATACACACACACACACACACACACACTAACACCCACGCACACACACACATGGAGAGAGAAAGAGATTGAAAAACTACCGAATGCAAGAGGATGCCTGTTGCGAAAGATGCTGTCTGTTGTCAGATACCATCGTTTAGCTCCAATGACAAACAACACTCATTTGAATATTGAAGAGTGCAGGATTCGATTTGCTATAGTGAGCGACATCTTGCTGCTTCGTTTCATTCTGTAAAGTTAATTTAAACTGATCTTCTAAAGTTGTTTTCTACTGTCATGTGTTCGGTATTTTCATATTCCTTAAAAAACATGTCATCCGTTTTTCTCTTCGTGTTTATTTAATTTCTGTTGAAGAGCGTAGGCTCGAAACGTAAAACACTTTCTCACATTCCCGAGCGTCAAACTAAAACACCTACTTGTTGTTCATACATCTGCCTTTGCCTTTTGTTTTTTTCTGTAAATTGCAACTATATATATATATATATATATATATATATATATATTTATTTATGTGTTTCGGCCAAGTGGCTGCGGTCATGCTGGTGCACCACCGTGATTTTCACGTTCCTTGCATGGCTCTTCTCCCCCACCTGACATGGTCCATATATTATATATGATTGTTAAACAGGACGTCAAACAATAAGGCAAGGCAAATAAGATATCCCAGAAACAGCTGTAAGATTTTGAATTTCTTCCTGTAATAATATTGTATACCACCTGAGATGTTTGCCTTGTCGAAATGTTTGGTGCCCTGTTTAACAACCATATATCCGGTGCATGGGAAATCTGTAATGGCTCCATAACTACCGTCTCAGCTATAACCCTGGAGCCGCATTAATCCGTTACAGCACTTACGTAGCGTACCTAATTTTTAGATCACCTGTGAAATAAACCCCCATACTGTATATATATATATATATATATATATATATATATATATATATATATATATATACAGAGAGAGAGAGAGAGAGAGAGAGAGATCGAGAGATCGCTAGCCACTACACATTCATTTTTTTTCTTTCCTTGTTTCTCTCTTCATTTCTTTCTGTGTTCCTTTGTGTGGAAGAGCTTAGGCTCGAAACATTAAAGACTTTTTTCACTTCCCGGGTGTTATACTAATACATCTGTTTGTTTTCCATGCCACCTGTCGTCGTGTCTTATTTTTTTTATGAATTCTCCCTATATATATATTTATATATACAGACACATACATACACACAAACAATTACACACACACAGACACACAAACAGACCCACCCCACACACACACATATTATATTTGTGTGTAAACGAAGGTTTGCATAAATGACAACACAACTTCCTAATCAGTGACGTTATTCTTTCAGTAATCAATAGATTTTTTTTACATCACTCAATAAGATGAATTACGTAAAACTTAATGATATCAAATAAAATTTCCATTATCCATTTGACGGATATTTGTCTTCATTTTGTTTGTTGTCTCGGGGAAATTTCGAACCTGGGTTCTCATTCCTAAAGTATTTTTCGATGTTCTTCTTCTTCTTCTTCTTCTTCTTCTTCTTCTTCTTCTTCTTCTTCTTCTTCTTCTTCTTCTTCTTCTTCTTATTATTATTATTATTATTATTATTATTATTATTATTATTATTATTATTATTATTATTATTATTATTATTCAGGTCACTGCCTGGAATCGAACTCGGAATCTTGGGATTAGACCACCTGATGAGGGCTGGAGGGTATATCATCCGAAACGTTGTGTTAACAACAAACAAGATGAGGACAAATATCCGTCAAATGTAAATAATGTAAATAAGGATCAAATATGTTTGCATATTTTGTTTTGCATTTGTAATGAGCAGTTTCTGTTACAGACGGTAATTGATTAAATTTTCCAGACGTGTGTTAAAGAAGAAAACCGATGGTGTATCGTCCATATTCGCTGTAATGTTACATGTTATACATCTAAAATCAGCAACATGCGCATCGGCATGTAGTCGTTAATCGATCGATTTCTTTGAGAAATTTCAATGGCTAGTGATTTCAGCTCATAACTGATCATTGAAAATTACTTAATAGATGACAAACACATTTTTCTCCAAGACAGAATTCTAGTTCTTTGCACCAATTTCTATTGAGGCAGATTTCTCAGACGAGCATATGTATTAAATGAAGTAAGTTGAGAGTATACATGGAGAAATCGATTGAGCGAGACAGAGAACGAAATACAAGGAAGAGAAGGGGAGGAAATACAGATTTCAAATATAATAGACCAAATGTTGAAAGGGAAAATATGAATAGAACAGCCTGGAACCATGTCATAATTTACAATACCCCCATTTTACGTAACAAGTTTAATAATTATGGTGGCAAATTTCTAAGGAAAGCTCTGTATACTTGTCTTTATGTGATATTTTTTTCTCTTGAGACAAATTATAGAACTACAGTATACTGTCCAGATTTCAATTCATTTCCATACAGCCAACTTTTATTGATACGAATTACGATTCAAAATTGCGGAAATGGAATGAATATGCATTCCATTGTAAAATATCCTCTTGGCACGAGTTTCGGAACGTTTGGCAAATAGTCCATATAAATCTATAGAGATTTTCTTCTTTCAAACAATCCATCTTGACCTCTGGATCAGACAACGAAGAGAAAGAAATTCCCAATAGTTCTAAGAAAAACAAAATGATTAAATTAGTATGTTTCCTTTTCTACAAAGTAGAACGGAACGCATCACTGTGTAAAAGGTTACCGAGTTGCCTTGGAAACATTTTATCAATGGTTTGTCACAGAGTTCGTTGCGTAACTTAAAAGACACTACAAACTTAGCTCTACACGTGAACTAATGGGAAAAAGGTTAAGATGTTTCTAATCTACCCACAAACCACTATACTAAGTATCATGTTTGATGAATTTTATTTTTAGATGTCTGTCTGGTTATAAGTATTGGATTCAAATTTTGACACGAGGCCAGCAAGTTCCGTGGTGGCGGGAAAGTCGATTGATTAACCCTAGTGCTCAACTGGTACTTATTGTGTTGATCCTGAAAGGATAACGTAAAAGTAGGCAAAATACCGTTAAGCATATTTCCCGACGTGTTGACGATTTTTTTCTACTCTCGGCACAAGGCCCGAAATTATTAGGAAGGAGACCAGTCGATTAGATCGACCCCATTACACAACTGGTACTTAATTTATCGACCCCGAAAGGATGGAAGGCAAAGTCGACCTCGGCAGAATTTGAACTCAGAACGTAAAGACAGACGAAATGCTGCTAAGCATTTCGCCCAGCGTGCTAAAGTTTGTGCTAGTGCACCGCCCTGTTTAGAAATAGATATTAAACAGCGATATGAACATGAAATTTTCATATAACTAATCGAAAAGAAGAAAATGGTAAATCAAGACATATTTGATCCTCTATTGAATCAGGGAAGCATCACAATATATATCTACATAATTCTGATATTCTGATCACTCTCAGCTCATCCGTGCAGTGGGAGATATTCCATCATTGAAATCTCACGCATTCCTATCAAGCTTCGTTTCGTTTATAATTGTGTATGTTATCTAATGAATCATGTTTCAAAAATATTATGTAATACAATATAATTCAAAAGTTGTGAGAGTATATTTCGAACGATCAAGGAATATGCGAACACAAAAATGAAAGCTCTTACGATGCTAATCATATGTTAACATCATCATATGTCATAAGACACATGAACGATGTGACTAGCAAATAGAAATTTACGCGATATTCATATATTTTTATGTTACCTTTTATGTGTGTGTGTTTGTGTGTGTGTGTGTGTGTGCATGTGTGTGTGTGTGTTTGTGTGTGTGTGTATGCAACAATCAATGCTCAAGTCTACTGTCAGCAATTAGAGCGTTTGAACCATAGACATTTTGAGCTAGGGTAATCCCTCTACCATCGCAGGTGTTACGTTCCAAATCCCCACCCGCGATAAATGATAATCCGCGAAGCAGAAACCTTAGTGTATATTTCTTTTTAATTATTTTTATAATTTGTATATATTTATTTTATTATAAATTCAAAACAACCCAACCGAGCAATCGACGTAAGCTTAAATAATCCTTTCTACTGGAGGCACAGGCTTCAGATTTGTGGGGTGGGGACTATTCGATTATGCTGACCCCAGTGTTTCACTCGTACTTAATTTGTCGACCCTAAAAGGATGAAAGGAAAAGTCGACCTCGATGGTACTTGAACTCAGAACGTAAAGAGAGACGAAATACCGCTAAGTATGTCGTCCCTCGCGCTAACGATTCTGCCAGCTCACCACTTTTGACGTAACCTTAAATAATAAACCAAGATAAGTGAAACGCGATATGTGAATCGCGATAGGTGAACTGCGGTATGGCGTGGGATTACTGAATTTTAAAATTTAAACAAAGGATTACATGTATAGAAGAACATTATATCCGTTGTTAATTATTTGTATAGTAGAAGTAGTAATCATTTAGGAATTTGACTTCATCGAATTTTACGCTTCACAAGCTGCATCACGGAGCCATTAAGCATTAGCTTTTGCCAAGAATTATGTTTAACCAGTGATTCCATTATCAAAATAATAATGTATGCAAGATTATTATGTTTCTTTGATAACGCTCTATGATCAAAAATACAATACGGTAGTTCTTTTGATGTGGCAAATATTGAGCTGTACTCTGATGAAATTTGTGAGTTTTTTTTTCTTTTTCATCTTTGTATTTTGCAAGCGAGGCTGTGTGGTAAGAAGCTTGCTTTCCAACCAGATGGTTACGGGTT
>NC_142932.1:124041207-124153707 GCF_046866305.1 Octopus bimaculoides | reverse complement strand
AACCAAAACAAAGCGCACGCGTGGTGATGTACTACAACCTGCGAAATTTGAAGGTAACCAATTTCCAAATTTCCAGATTCCGGATCAGAGGTTCGGTACCTGTAATCATTAAAAAAAGAAATGAATAACGCAGTCGTATTCTGATTGTAGACTCATTAAGATTCAATTCTAACCTTGCTTAAAACTAAATTGTATCAAAATTAAACAAAAACACAAATGGTGCTTAAAATTGTTTTATGGACATCTTTGCATTCTACCATACCTCTTTGAAGTCGTCCCTTTTAGGAATCATGTAAAAAAGTCCCAAGGTTATTCTTTGAGCAAGACAAAATCTAATAAATGGTACAAACGATGTAAATGTTTTTTGTTTGTTTTTGAATTGGAAATAATCGAATTTGCTGAATTTAAAATTGATTTAAATGGCCGAATGAAATACAAACAGAAAATCTAAAAGAAATAGAAAATAGAAATTAGAAATGATTCGTAATCTTATGTTTTTGTTTGTAAAAAAAGGCCTCAAAGTCCATTTTTTTCTTTATCTGCTTCATCATCGTCATCATCATCATCATCATCATCATCATCACCACCACCTCCACCACAACCATCATCATCACAACCACTACCACCACCGCCACCATCATCATCATGATCATCATCATAGTGACCTACATAATGGGCCGCGATAAGATCTTCCCGAGCATCATAAGCATCATCATCATAATCGTAATCATCATCACCATCTCCTTCAGCCTATTATTTCTTCTTCCAATGTTCCTCATATCCATGATTATCATAATTATTCTCACCGCCTACGTTTTATTCTTCGTCCGCCTCCTAAATATCATCACTATCACCATGACCACTTCTCCATTTAAATTCTTCTTCTTCTTTTTTTTTTTTCTTCTTCTTCTTCTTCTTCTTCTTCTTCTTCTAATTATTATTATTATTATTATTATTATTATTATTATTATTATTATTATTATTATTATTATTATTATTATTTTCCCCACTTCTTCTTCTTCTTCTTCTTCTTCTTCTTCTTCTTCTTCTTCTTCTTCTTCTTCTTCTTCTTCTTCTTCTTCTTCTTCTTCTTCTTCTTCTCTTCCAACATAATGAAAAAAAAGAGTCTTCAAAAAATATAAACCATCAAACAGAACCCAATTCTCAATGCGCAGATACTGAAAAACAAATTACCAGAGAAAAGCAAACAAAAAAATATTGATAAATAAAAATAAAAATAAAACACTACAAAAAAACAAAACAAAACAAATATAATTCAAAGTAAGGTGAGAGCGCCAAAGAGATCGGGGTGTTGGGGAAGGGTGAGTTTATGCAAAAAAGTTGAAGACAAAATACGCAGGAAAATATTATAATTAGCTTGTATTAGATGAATAAGTTAAATCAATAACATGAAGAAGGTAGTGTTACTGTTTTTTTTTTACTATTGCACGTTTCTTTTCCCAAACAATATTGATCTCCATTGAGGGGCAAATCAAAAGTAAGCAAATATGAGATACATTGTTGATAGTAGGAGGAGGAAGAGTATTGGTAGTAGTGTGAGGAGAAGAGGCAGTAGAGAAGGAGGAATGAGTGAAGAATACCAATAGTAAAGGTTTGCAGATTGTGCCTCGAGGGCAGCAATTTTGGGGAAGAGGATGAGTCGATTAGATCGAACCCAGTACGCAACTGGTACTTATTTCAATTTTATGGACTCCGATGTATTGAAATGCAAAGTCGACCTCAGTGGAATTTGAAATGCTATGCATTTCGCCCGGCAAGCTAACGATTCTTTTCTACTCTAGGCATAAGGCCCGAAATATTCTGGGGACCAGGGGGGGGGGGGTTAATCAATTAGATCGACGCCAGTACACATGTGGTACTTATTTTATCGACCCCGGAAGGGTAAAAGGTAAAGTCGAGCTAGGCGGAATTTGAACTCAGAACGTAGCGAAATACCACTAAGCAATTCGTCCAGCGTGCTAACGATTCTGCCAGCTCGCTGCCTTGACTACTACTACTACTACTACTACTACTACTACTACTACTACTACTACTACTACTGCTGCTGCTGCTGCTGCTGCTGCTGCTGATGATGATGATGATGATGATGATGATGATGATGATGATGCCACTACTACTACTAATAATAATAAAGATGATGGTGATGATGAGAACAACGACGACGGCGATGACGATGATGATGATGATGATAATGATGATGATGATGGTTATGATGATGACGATTATAATTATGATGATGAGGAGGAGGAGAAGGAGGGGGAATCGTCGTAAAGAGCTGCTACTGACATATCTTATGTTTATACAAAAGGAAATTATGTGTATAACTTTGCATTGTCCGCGTAGACTACTTAAATTCATTTGGTTGCATTTCTCTGTCCTAGATAATGTCGCCACTCTACCTAAATGAAGCGGCTCCACTACTATTGTGATACTGTTACAACTCCATTCGAAGAAGATAAGTTAATTCAAACTTACAAACGCTCTTAAGAAGTGGACTCTTTCAAGAGGGCTCTTCATAGGCTCAATGCTTCTGTCTGACGCTAATCGCATTTAGAAATCTATTGAACGATATGAAATTTAGCTACGAATGCTATGAATTATAAATCATCATTTCTAGAAGGATAACAGAGGACAGTCACTGTGAAGCATTGTCGTTCTGCAGGTGTAGGCGTGCCTGTGTGGTAAGAAGTTTGCTTCGCAGCCACATGTTTCCGGGTTCTATTCTACAGCCGGAATCACTTTCTTTTAGTATAGCCTCGTGTGGACCAAAACCTTGTGGATGAATTTGGTAAATAGTCACTGAAAGAAGACCGTCGTATATGTACGCATGTATGTATGTATGTATATATGCATGTAAATGTCCGTGTGTGTCTTCGTGTGTGTGTGTCTCTGTGCCTGTATTTGTTCCTCACCACCGTTTGATAGCCGATGTTGGTGTGTTTGCGTCTCCACAACTGTGCAGTGCGTCATAGGAGACAGATAGAAAAAGTTCCAGGTTTGAAAATAGCACAGGGGCCGAATCGTTCCACCAAATATTCTTCAAGGCGTTGCTCCAGCAATGTTGCAATATAATTAATTAAAGAGGTAGAAGGTAAAAGATACCAGGTAAAAGACACACTTCACTCTCCATGAGTAGGAGGGTAAAATACATACCTATATATATGCCTATAGAGTTGATCCTGAACCAGCAATACTCCCACCACACCAACCGCGGTAGTACTGCAATGTCAAGGATTTCTGGAAGTCATCCATAGACTCCTGGTGGGAAGTAGTTCGGAACAGAACAACAAGTTGATTCTTCTCAAGACCCAGAATCTTATCATGAACGTTGTTACACTTGCGCGCCACTAACTCTGACTAGAACGCCTAAATGGACTTCGAGCGACGGCATTACTTGACTATTCTGTTCCTTTTTTCATTGCTAATACCTTACTAAACCTTATCGATTTCACTCTAGTTACTATTTCAGGGCAACCAACCATTTGTTGTTGACGACTGATCCTGTTGACGACCACTTAACTAATTCCCTAATCCGTTCGGTATAAGTTTCACACGCCGGGAGTGTCTATTTCAGCTTTGAGTAAACGGGTCCATGCCTACACGTAACAGCAAATGTAGTATCTCGACTTTCTGCTCTCCACTGCTACAAATAATATAATTATGTTCTATTAGAAACGTGGATCAGGTCAGAGATGCCTTCGATACTGAATGCTTGGTGTGTAACCATATGTCTATGCTCGTGCCGGGTTAGTTCTCCTTTCCCATTTTGTTAACCTGAAGGAATTTTATTTTGTTATCTATGCCGAATAATATGGCTACTTGTAATAATGAGATGTTCAGTTGTAGTGGCACTTCCATTATCTTTACTTTGAAAAACCTCTGTATGAAGTTCGTCGGAATCAATCATAATTGCTCACTTTTGAAGGTCGCTATGGCAGTCTCCTTGGTTGGTTCATTCTACGGTTAATTACCTTACCTCAACTGTACCAAAGAATCTCCCATAGGCAACATAAGATTTTATGTTTCACACAGGCGACATAAGTTTTCAAACCCCAGACCGGTCTGAGGCATTTTTCTATCTCGACTTACGTCGCTCGCTCCATCTTTTCGCCTGCATCTAAATACATTTATATATAATGGGATTTTATTAAGAGCCTTCTTGCACTTCTTCCGGCGTGTTAAGGAAGGCAGTCCTGCAACATGGCGTCACTCAACATCTTTTCTGCCAACAGGCTTGTGCGAAAGTGTCCGCATCATGCGGAGAAAAGACAGCGGCCGTTGTTGTCGTTTGATTGCATGTGTTGGTGGTGCCAGTGGTTGTAGAGGTGGTGTTGGTGTTGGCGTGGTGGAAGACATGCTTAAGTCATTTGTAAATATACTATGCTCGTCGCTGCTGCTGCTGTTTCTTTTGTCTTTATTGTTATCGTTGTTGCTGTTGTTGTTGCTGCTCGCTTTTCTTCTTTTTTTGTCCACATCAACAAGTGGTGGGGAAGCTTCTCTCGATTTGGGAAGCCATATTAATATATTTATCTTAGTTTCAAAATATGAAATTTGCAAGTCTAACCCTCAACATTCGCTCTTAAAGGACGAAATTCTCCCCCACACCGGGTCGCGTGGCTAGCAGCGAACAGGATTGTTTAGTTAACGGTCCAACGAAATTTGGAATTCCAACTAATAAAACAGTTACAAATAATAATAATGAAGAGAAGAAGAAGAAGAAGAAGAAGAAGAAGAAGAAGAAGAAGAAGAAGAAGAAGAAGAAGAAGAAGAAGAAGAAGAGCAGCATCAACAATACTAATAATAATCTTAATGATGATGATGAGGATGCTACTGCCGTTGCTGCGGATGATGATGATGATGACGATAACGATGATGATGATGTTGATGGTGATGACGGTGATGATGACGGTGATGAAGACGGTGATGATGATGGTGATGATGATGGTAATGATGATGATAATGAAGATGATGATGATGATGATGATGATGATGATGATGAAGAAGTTGATGATGATGAGGAGGAAGTGGATTTTATGTGCCAGAAGTGCATTAGATGAGAGTGACAGAAGGACACTTGACTAGTCACGCTGGAAGCTTGCAAAAACAAGATGAATGGAAGAAATTCATATCTATAATATCGTTTTTTGTTATTGGTGGTGGTGTTGGATCTGGTCACTGAATCACATGTTTAAGATGCTGCGGTTGGCTATGATATTGTCTTTCTCCAACATCATTTCCATTTACTGAGTTTGCACTAAATTATTATTGCTATTATCAAGAGGTGTGCTCACGTTTTTCAGTGTCTTCTTCGTTTTTCAAGAACAGTAATTTTGTTCTCTCTTATTTGCTTCTTGGTTTATTTGTTTTTCATTTGTGTTATTATCGTTAAGTCATAGAAATGGAGACGAAGCAAGAGAAGAGTTTAACACGATATGTATGTATATATGTATATATACATATACATACATATATATATATATATATATATATATATATATATATATATATATATATATATATATATATATATATATATATATATATATGCATGCATATATATATATATATATATATATATATATATATATATATATATATATATATATATATATATATATGTATATATATATATATATATATATATATATATATATGTATATGTACATATATACACATATATATATACATATATATATATATATATATGTATGTATGTATATATATATATATATATATATATATATATATATATATATATATATGCATATGTGTATATATGTATGTGTATACATACATATGTATATATATATATATATATATATATATATATATATATATATATATATATATATACATATATATATATATATGCACATATGCGTGTGTATGCGTGTGTGTGTGTATACACACGCATAGGTGCATACATATATATATATATATATATATATATATATATATATATATATATATATATATATATATACATACATACATGCACGTATCCATGTGTATGTATGTGTGTGTGTGTATTGAGAGATAGTTTTCTTTGCTATTTCCTCTAGTTTTAGGGCAAACATTCATTGCATTACACATGTGTTGGTGAGTGGCAGTGTGAGGAGATGAGTTACATAATGACTATCGCTGAATCTTTCTCCTTCACAAGAGGAAGAAAAGAACTACGACTCTCACCGTTTTTGGTGACAATTGCCCAAATAACAAAGATAATTGCAACATTAGCAGAACTTCCCCCCCGCCCCGCTAAAAAATAGCTCTAACAGATAAGAACGCAATACATATAATATAAAGAAACACGCTGATTTTAATTTAGGAATAATAACATGCACCACGGCGACGACTGTGTGAATGGAAAGAAAACATGAAGTTAAGGACGTTTATGCAACAGAAATCGACTTGGAAAACAATTCAGATTTGCACAATGCATGTGCGCAAGTACACTGAGTGGGTTCCATTGAAAATGTTCTGTACAATCTTCTCTTTTTTTTTTGGCGACGCTATACACTACTTTTTGAGCTTATTATTCTTTCCAAAACCGGTTCATAATCCATTCGATCCAACTCATCTGTAGAGACACAACATCGATGCTTTACACGTTCATAATCCACATTACTTGCGAGGTGATCACTTTGTTTTTGTTTCTTTGCTTATTATTATTTTTGCATCAGATCCGAACCTGAATGATGCGGAGAATTTAGCATAGAAATGATGTCTTTTAATATTGGTATTAATGCTTAGTTTAGTATCATAGTAAAACTAATTAAATATGAAGAAATCATTTTCGATACTGCAACCTGACAGGGAACTGCCAGTATCTAGAATTCTGAGAAGATACTAGATATGTTCCATTTCCGTTTAAATGCTAAAACCAAATAATTTTTACAGGAAGTTAGGGAAAATATCATTTGCCGTAAAGTCTGTTCCATCAAAAGAAGTGAAGGAATTTTGAAATAAAATTTGGGCAGAAGAAACACCACAATGAAAAGGCCCCTTGGATTGATAGACTATCTACAGACTTAGAGTTCTTAGAAGGGCAAAAGTGGGAGGGTAGTAAGGTAGATGTAAGATCTGCTCTCAGGAAGTCAAGCAAATGGAAGTCTCCAGGATAGGATAAAATTCTTAACTTCTGGTTGAATGCCTTCCCAGAGAGCCATGAACTGCTAACAAAAGCTTACAACAATGTTTAACGACCTAGTATGATTGCCTGTTGGTATAACATTCCTACTTCCAAAGAATGAAGTAACAAATGAACCAAAAATTTATAGATCCATAACCTGCTTAAAAACAATAAATAAAATGCTATCATCTACCTTGACTGTATATAACTAAGCCTTTAATAGAAAGGTTTGTCATTGCGTCCATCGTATTGTGTCCGACAAGGTATGTTGGCGTTCTTTACTCGTGTACAGCACTGTGATCTCTAGGTTTAGATTTACGTTTCTCAGAGTTTTATAAAGCTTTTGCGGTTGTGTGCGGTTTTCTTTTCTTCTATTTGTTTCCGTCATTAGACTGCGGCCATGCTGGGGCACAGCCTTGAGAAATCTTAGTCGAACGAATCGACCCCAGGAATGATTTTTGCAGCTTGGTACTTACTCAATCGCTTGGTCACTGCGACGGAAACACAGCAAAAACGGTTGTCAAGCGGAAGTGGTGGGGTGGGCACAGAAACAAAGACACACATACACGCACACGTGCGCACACCAAAGAAAACAGTAGACTATTTTCTTTAGGCATTACACGGTGATCGCTTATAAGCTTTAAGCTTATGAAATAATATATATATACAGTAGGCGCAGGAGTTGGCGTTTAGCGCAGGAATGGCTGTGTGGTAAGTAGCTTGCTTACTGCGCATGCGTGAGACAGTGTGGTTTTTGCACTGAATGCTGTCAAGACGTGCCTTCCCAGCGGTTATGAAGTGAAGAACGTTGAAGACGCGACTGCAAGGTAGGCATCTGTTTTTTGAGATGATTTAGGCTGGATTTGTTGTTTGATATTGTTTTTCTCTTTGCAAATAAGAAATCCTCACTGGGTTTCGGACATTTGTCTGCCTGCAGTCGCGATAAGTGACTCACTCAGCTGTGGGAATTGTTGTTTTGGGAGCGTGTCTCACCTCCCCAAAAAAAGCTGTGGAATTTTACCAAAAATTGTGGATTTTACCAAAAATTGTGGATTTTACCAAAAATTTGTGAAATTCGTAACAATTTGTGGAGCTCTGTTCATGCTGGTAGATTACCCTAAGCCAGGAGAGAGGACGGTGGTGCTGCGAACGTACTCCAAGTTGCTCGACACCATCGCCCTCTTCAAAAAGATTGATACAGAGAGAGAGTTGGCGGAATATATGACAACTATAAAATTTATTTCCAGGGGTGTCAAATATGCGACGGTGTGGTTGCTATTTGACACCCCTCAAGAGGCTCCAAATTTTGCAAGTCAGCCCTAAGATGGCGAAGAGATATTGTTTCTTCCCATGTATTGTGGGAAGAAGTTGACAATGGCTTGGGTCTACGGGTTGCCACCCGGGATAGAACCCGAATGGATAGAAGACACTATCCGCCGTGGTCTGGGTGGCAGTGGAGTCAAGCTCCTCAATGTCAAAATTTTGCCAGCGGTTGAAACTGAGAGAAGCTTGTTCCCCCATCATCGCTTGACAACCGATGTTGGTGTGTTTACGTCCTCATAACTTAGTGGTTTGAAAAAACGGACCGATAGAATATGTATTAAGCTTACAAAGAATAAGCCCTGGTGTCGATTTGTTCGACTAAAGCTGTGCTCCACCATGGCCGCAGTCAAATTACTGAAGCAAATGAACGAAAGAATATATATATATATATATATATATATATATATATATATATATATATAGAGAGAGAGAGAGAGATTGATAGGTAAGAGAGGTTTCTTTCAGTTTCCGTTTATTAAATACACACACAAAATTTTCGCAGCCTGAGGCTATAGTAGAAGTACTTGCCCAACGTTCCACATTGTTGTAGTGAACCGAGGACATGTGGTTGGGAAGCGAGCTTCTTATCACACAGCCACACATTTTGTTTCTCAGTAACGTTTATATTTTCTTTCGATTATTTTTGAGTTTCATGCAATATGTGATTTGTAATTTTATTCTGTAGTGATTATATTTTTTGTTTCGTTGAAGTGCTTTTTCCTGTCTTGCCATATGTGATGATGGTAATGTGGATTACTGTTCCGTCAGTTGTTTTCTATATTTTGTTGTAAATTTTGGCGCAAGGCTATTTATTAGAGAGGGGTACTCTATTATATCGTCCTCTGTGCGTGAATACTACATTATTTTATCGGTTCCGAAAGGATGAAAGGCAAAGTCGACCTCGGCGGTATTTGAAATCAGAACATTATGAGCCGGAAGAAAATGCCATTAAGCATTTTGTCCGACGTGCTGACGATACATAACTACTGGAAACAATTTCTGAAGAATATTAGTTGTCTAATATAACGGTGATCTGTGGGCGTTGAGTATATGAGATTGTAAAATGAAAGTCCTTAAAAATTGGATCTGATATCGGATAATATGTTTTTATTTCACTTACAAACGCAATAAATATTTCTCCACGTGCCATGTATATACATAAAGTAAACATCACTAACACATTATCACACATATATTAAGAAATAGCTGCAAATCATATACAAATATAAGTAAAACAGAGATCAATGCATCCACGAAATATACAGAAGATATAAAGGGAAACGCATTTCTCTTTTTTTTTTCACTTCAAAATTTCGGTGATGTTTTATAATGTGTACACTAGTTTTAGTGCAACGTTTTCAACCATACCGCAGTAGGCCAACATCCTACTCACACATTACATTCACTTGTGCTCCTTTGAAGTCTTTCATATCCTGATTAGATATTTTACCCTGTTTATCTCTCACTGCATAGAAAAAAATAAGAAATGTTTGGCGAGAATTTGGAAAACGTGAAATATTACACACAAACCACAACCTAAATAATTAAATTAATCCTAAATATTATCACATTTGGTGTATAGCATGGCTCTGTTTTGAGATTAATATGGCTTCTCTCAATGGTAACCAAATCTCTCGTTCTTGGAAGTTTAACATAGGCCAAGGTATGGCTATGTGTTAAGAAGTTTCCTTCCCAACCACATGGTTCCAGGTTCAGTCCTGCTGTGTGGGTACTTGAGCAAGTGTCTCCTACAAAAGACTACAGCCGACCGAAGACTTGTGAGTAGATTTGGTGGAGGAGGAAAACTGAAAGAAGTTCATCATGTATATACATATACGCACACACATACACACATATAAGTATACACACACACACACACACACACACATATATATATATATATATACAAATATACACACACAAACATATATATGTGTATTTGTGTGTGTGTATCTCTTTGTGAATATGTTTATCTCTGACACCGCTTGACAAGCAGAGTTAATTTGCTTACGTTCCCGTCACTTAGCAGCTCAGCACAAGTGACCGATAGAAAAGGTACTGGGATTAAAAAAGTGCCGAGGCCGATTTGCTAGACTAAAAACTCTTGGTTGTGTCCTAACATGGCCGCGATCTAATGACTGAATTAACTAAAAGATGACATGGAAAACCGCTTCACAAGTTGGCTTTCGAAATAATCACAATATCAGGAACAATAATTTTTTCATTTTTACTTGAAACACACCATGCAACGAAGCATGCAGCAAGATCGAAATTTTAATAACTCTTAGAGAAAATGCTTCGTTAATCCAAGATCGATACCTACTGGTGGCACCGTTTAGATTTACAAATAAAAGTCTGTTATTGCTTTGTGTGCCAGGTTTACGCTTTTATCAGTTTGTTATTTCTTTCCAAAACTTATGCAAATTAATGGCTCTGCGAGAGGCATACCACTCACAAGGAGAAAAATAAAAAAATCTTCTACATTTGATTTATGAATCATGCGTTTCGATAAAAATTGTCTGTTTCGAGGAGAACCAAAGTTTGATACGGTTCTCATAAATGCTTCAGAATGATCAAAGTGAACTTCATACATTTTAATGGCCATAGTAAATATATTTTCATAGTTCAATGTATAAATATCCTCTACATTTCTTGTGTAAATAACTTCTAAGCCCCACTTCTAAGATACTGTAAGTTACGTCACTGATTGAACCAATGTCTCAAAGCTCTTCAAATATGGAACCGAATTTTTAAATATTATTTGGTACTAACTATATGTACTTGAAACCCAAAAACGTATTTGAAAATTAGGACCTAGTAGGTTTGTGTCCGCTCAAAAAAAAATGATAAAAATAATAATAATAATAATCATTTTTATTATAGGCACAAAGCATGAAATTTCACTGGTACTTAGTTTATCGACCCCAAAAGGTCGATATTATTATCATTATTCTAAAGGTGGTGAGCTGGCATGATCGTTAACGCGCCGAACAAAATGCTTAGCTTTCGTCCGTCCTCACGTTCTGAGTTCAAATTCCGCCGACCTCTAATTTGCCTTTCATCCTTTCACGGTGGTTGAAATGAGTACCATCTGAGCACTGGAGTCGCTGTAACTGACTATCCACCTCCCCGAAAATTTCGTATGGTAAGAACCTTGCTTCTCAACCACATGGTTCCAGGTTCAGTCCCACTGCATGGCAACTTGGGCAAATGTCTTCTGCTAAAGCCTCGGGCCGACCAAAGCCTTTTGAGTATATTTGGTAGACGGAAACTGAAAGAAACCCGTCGTATATATATATGTATGTTTTTTTGTGTCTGTGATTGTTCCCCTCCCCACCGTTGCTTCACAACTGATGTTGGTGTGCTTTACATCTCCGCAACTTAGTGGTTCGGCAAAATAAACGATAGAATAAGTACTAGGATTACAAAAGGTCGATTTCTTCGACTAACGGGAGTGCTCCAGCATGGCCGCAGTTAAATAACTAGATGAAGTAAAACATAAAAGAATATTGTAGAAGAGGTTATTATTTGTACAAGCGAAAGAACAAGCCTTAGTTTGCTTGTAAGTTTTTGCTCCATACTTTGTCTCCAAAAGTAGCTTGGATAGTGAGGTGCAAGATACAGTAGTTCCCCCTTGCTGCCGCTTTCTACCCACAAATGGGTGGAGGGGTGAGCACCCACCAAGTTCAAGGTTCAGTGGCCCACACTAGTATTATAACAACAAACAACAGCGGCATCAGCGATATCACAGCTCAAGAACTTAATTCCGATTATCAAGATTAGTTCCCCTCGGTAAATAAGGCTATACTAAAAACATCAGTCAAGAGTAGAAACAAGAAGATTACGAGCAAAGTCACAACCTACTTACTCCACAACCACCCCTACAAAACATTATCATAGCGGAGAAAGGAAAAACAACTTCAACACCAGCGGCAACAGCAACATTACATTCACACCAACGGTTAGAAATGGCACAAAAATATTTATAACGGCCATACAGAAGAAGAATATATCTCTGGCCTAGGCAACCAAAATGATTTTGCTCGAAAAAGCGCGATCGGACATCGGCATTTTCCACACAGAGGAAAGCAGTTCTTTGCAATTGTTTTTCCATCAACACAAAGCGGCCGAAGACTGCAAGTCAGACGAATGTGGAAGGTGCACCATGAGATATAATGCCTGACTTTCAGCATATCTTGAGGGCAACACGGTTTGTAGGCATTTCCGTGGTTCCATTTCAGAGTGAAAAGTATGTGTTGCACCAATTGTATTTAGGAAGTAAGGTGCAGATAAAGAACTCAGGAATTCCAACGGAAGTAAATCTGTGGAGGATTTTAGAACGCATCACTTTGGAAGGGAGTAACAGCCTCTTAGATGTAAAAAACTCGTCTGGGATCAGTGTGTAGATGTTACTCCACATTAAACCAGGCACAAACCACAAGATCCGAAACACAATTTAGCTTCCATGAGTGGAAGAACTACATTTTACGGCACAGGGTACAACGTGCGTGGGGATGATAAGACACTCGGATACTTTCTTTTTCTAGTTAAAGACGGAGACCTATGGTACCCCATTACTGTCAACCACAAGTCCCGAATAGCCTCAGAAACCAAGCCAGCAACAATTAACAACGATAGCGGTACCAAGCCTGTCGACAACAGCATAATCATCAACAGAAAATGAGGGAAGAACACCACCACTAACAACAACTGCAACACCACAAGGATACATATACATATGACTCTACTCATCTTCATAGACTCACAAAGAACCACTTCTACGCACACAGTCTTGGCACTCGGATAACAAAAGTATTTGTTTGTATAACATTTGATATGCCGACATTTTTGAACACTATTTCTTTTTTACTTTTTCCAGAAGCACAAGCCACGCTTCGACACATCTCAAAGGTGGTCGTATCATATGTACCTAAATGAAACGTTTCGTATCGTGGAACTCATTCAAACTGTGCGTGCGTTTAGGTGTGTAACGTATTTTCCGTTTCCCTTACCGTATAGTTTCCCGCAATGTCTGCCCGGTTCAGCGGATAGAACAATCTAAATGAGAAACGCAGACAACTTAAATTTGGTTGATTGATTTCACAGCTGGTAGATAAATCATATTTTTTTGTAGCACAGTTGGTAGTATTACAGTTTATAGAAATTAGAGTCATATTTCAGTAGCCAGAAGCACGAAAATCGCAGAATGATGTGAATTGGAAACAGTGCATGGAAAGTTGAGCGGTTGATAACTCAACATCGATACTTGGAAAATAACTGGTCTTTTTTATAACAGAGGAGGACAGCTGTAAAAATTTGAAGATGTGACTACTAGTAAAAACAAAAAAAAAATATTGAAATAGAGTTTTGGAATGGTAAAGGTGCTGGTGTGGGAGAGAATAGAGTTCAGTTCGTGGCCGGTGTCACATCAATAGCATTTTCAAAAATATTAAATATCAAACTAGAAATGAAAAATGTACTACAGAAGCTCGCTACACAAATAACCAATTGTGATTTCAGATTTTAGTATTTGGTGCATAAAACAGAATTCAAAATGTGTACAGCAAACACAAACTAAAAATTTTGAATGTTTTTATAATTTGTTCGTCCAAAATGCAGTATAGTACACACATTATTTTACTAAACAGAATAGCACATGATAATTTTGGTGGCAATTTTTTTTAGTCTGGCATGGTAGATGCTGTGACCATGAATTATGCAGCGAATTTGTACTAGTAGTTGTAGATATGATAGCACGTGCATTGCATTATACATTTGCCACAGATTCACGTTACAAGCTAATGCAAGTAATAGCGAGTAATTATATTTGTCAGTTGACAATATAATACCGGGTGACAAATAAGAGTTCGTGCTGCATAATCGAATACAAGAAATGCCTGTATCAAATACAAACCAGAAAATGCAAATCAAAGTGATAGGAATGTTCTGCAGATATAATTCCCAATTTCAGGATTGCCAAATTTCAGGGTGCACAATAGTCATTAACAAATTACAAATGGCGACGTACATTGTTCAAAGTTCAAGATCCAGTATTCCATGAAACAAGACGTGTCATCGGCCATCATAACACTGTGGTTCAGTGTGTATTTTTATTATTAACGGGTTGATAATATATCGTAGAGTTCGCTAAACTTGAATTTTCTGAAACTCGTTTGCTACGGAGAATTAAATAACCTGCATAGGTTAACTATGTGTATTCCAGTGAAATTATCCAGATAGATTCATGTAGCTAGCCTATTGTCTCTAATTATACACGACTCGCTAAACAATGTTTCTTGGGTCTTTACATTAAAAGTTTTTATAAACTTTGTCGTCTCTCTAGGTATTTCTTGGTTCTATCACCATCCAAAGAAGAAAACACTACGTACAAAAAACAACGTCTTGGTAATTGGGATGAAGACCGGATTTTGTATTTAGGTATTGTCAGGCCAAGTGCGGGAGCATGCGCCATTGCAGCGCTGTGCTGCATTCACCATTTGATGGTATATTCCCCCGTCCTCCTGAGCAATACATCCAGCAGAGCCCCAATCAAACCACGTCTCCACGAGATACCTCCACATCTGCCAGAACCGTATCCAACGAAAGATTCTATTCAGAAATTGGGATGCGTCCTGTCAATCGTGTATTTAAGGAGCGCCATCACAGATATTTGGCCATGTTGCCCGGTTTTCTGGTTTATACCCTGCTTACCGTGTTTTATTCATTGAGAATCAGTTTGGGTTGGTGACTCGTGTTGCTCAATCACATACTACATGATCACAGCAGATTAGTCATGTAGGAGCTGGTATTTTTTCTATATTTTTGTATTTAGTGACCTGAATTTCAGAACAACTGAGTCTCAACTTAAGAATTTTGCCTGCGTACTTTTATGTTTTTTTTTTATATTTTGAACATTCTGATAAGCATTGTAACATTTACAACTATCATCTGCAGCACAAAACATGATCTGGCTCTCCATCATTTTATTGAGTTGTATTACATTGTTATTTATCCTTGTAGAGAATTCAGTCTAGACTCAGTGAACGTATTTTCAATCGTGATAGAACCGTTAGCATGCCGGAGAATACGCTTAGCGCCATTCCGTCCGTCTGTACGCTCTAATTTCAAATTCCATCGAAGTGATTTCTTTATGGTTCTATGAAATATATACCAGTCGAGCACTGGGGGTCAATGTAATTGACTGTCCCCGTCTTAGGTCTTGTGCCTATAGTAGAAAAGATTATGTCTCCAAGAACGAATATGACAAGTATTAATACACTAAAACGGGAGGGCAGGAGTGGCTGTGTGGTAAGAAGCTTACCTCCCACAGCATATAGTTCTGGATTCATTCCCACTGCATAGCACCTTGCGTAAGTGTCTTCTACTATAGCCACGGGCCGTCCAATATCTTGTGAGTGGATTTGGTAGACGAAAACTGTGAGAATCACGTCGTATATATACATATATATATATATATATATATATATATATACATGTGTGTGTGTGTGTGTGTGTGTGTGTGTGTGTGTGTGTGTGTGTGTGTGTGTCATCGCTTGGCAACCAATTCTGGTGCGTTTGCGTCACCGTAACTTAGCGATTCGGCAGAATAAGTACTAGGTTTACAAAGAATAAGTCCTGGGGTCGATTTGTTCGACTAAAGGCAGTGTTCCAGCATTGCCACAGTCAAGTGACTGTAAAAAAAATAAAAGAGTAAAAGAGTAACAAAGTATTGTTGGATATTGTACTTTTAAGAAGGCGGCGAACTGGCAGAAACGTTAGGACACCGTGCGAAATGGTTAGCAGTATTTCGTCTGCCGCTACGTTCTGAGTTCATATTCCGCCGATGTCGACTTTACCTTTCAACCTTTCGGGGTCAATAAATTAAGTAACAGTTACGCACTGGGGTCGATCTAATCGACTTAATTCCTTTGTCTCTCCTTGTTTTTCCCTTCTATGTTTTTTAGCCCCTGGTGGGCAATAAAGAAATTAGAAACGTTTGCACGCCGGGCGAAATTCTTACCGGTATTTCGTGTCCTCACGTTCTAGGTTCAAATTCCACCACAGTCGACTTTGCCTTTCTTTCTTTCGGGATCGATAAATTAAGTACCTGTTGAAATATTGTACTTGTGAGTGAAACTGTCGATGGACGAGCATACAAAAACAACCATATATATGACTTTTCCGCATTTGAGGGAAATTTATCTGCTATTGCCTGCAGCTTAACAAACATAGCAAAGAAACTACTTCACCACTACAACTGTATTCGTTATATTCTTTCGTAGAGATTGCTACGCTGTTTCAAAAGATTCTGACGTGAGATTCCTGTCTAATTGAAATAGTTTCATTTGGAGACATTTTCGTGGCAGTAGTTTCAGAGTAGTAAGTGCGTTTAGTGTGATGACATTTTTGCATAAAAATGACAAAATTTCTCATGGAATTGTACGTTGTGTGAGAATCGTTTTGAGAGAAGCGAAAATAATAACTAAGTGAATATTCAACTTTCAGCACTTACAGAGAAATTGTATTAAATAATTTAATTATGCAGTCTGTAAAGCATGCATATAATAGTACATATACATATATATACATATACATATATATATATATATATATATATATATATATATATATATATATATATATATATATATATATATATACATACATACTTCAAGGCAGTGCCCCAGTATGGCCGTAAAGTAAAAACTGAAATAAGTAAGTTACACGCACACATATACGCACAAATAAATATATGTGCGTGTATGTATGCATGTATGTATATATATATATATATATATATATATTGTTGTACTTGGGGATGGTCATATTGCCAGTTTAGCCAATAAAAACACACGCACTGTATATTTGGTGTTAATTTTTTTTTTTTTTTTTTTCAGCTTTATATTACATTAATCTTAATCTTAATCTTATTTCGGCCAGAGTTCTTTCGTCACACTTCTGTGACCTCATCAGTGGTCCTTTGTTTCCTTCTTTCTTATGTGTGTCTCACCTTGCTAACTATCAGCCATTTATATATAGTTAGCAAGGTGAGACACACATAAGAAAGAAGGAAACAAAGGACCACTGATGAGGTCACAGAAGTGTGACGAAAGAACTCTGGCCGAAATAAGATTAAGATTAAGATTAATGTAATATAAAGCTGAAAAAAAAAAAAAAAAATTAACACCAAATATACAGTGCGTGTGTTTTTATTGGCTAAACTGGCAATATGACCATCCCCAAGTACAACAACATCTGTTTCAACACACGATTTCACATAAAAAATCTTGCAAAACAAATATATATATATATATATATATATATATATGTATGTATGTATTTAACTATCTATCTATGTATCTATCAATCTATCTATTTATCTAAATGTGTATATATATATATATAAATGTATGTGTATACATATGTATACATGTGTGTATGTATGTATATATATATATATATATATATATATATATACATATATATATATGTATGTATGTAGGTATGTATATATATGTGTGTGTATGTGTGTGTTTATAGAGACTTGTGTAGGCTTTAAATATGTACATGTATGCATTTATGCATAAGCATGGGCACAAATGCCATCCTGTGTATACGTTGATGGTGTGAATGAGAAATGTTGATAAACACAAGTCGTCGGCTGCAACGTACTTTTGTTGCCCCGTCACCGTCTTCGAGGAGAACTATAAAGGCAAATGGCGGGAAATAATGTGACAGTCGGAAAGGTTGGATGTAGATGAGAGAACTGGAATGAATTATGTATGAAGCTGCAGTAAGTTGCTTCGCAATGGCTGGTAGAACAGTTATTTTGATCGAAATGAAACTCGAAATATTTCTCGTAAATTTCGCTCGCAGCTCATTTCTTGTAGTTTCATCGTTAATAGCAAAATGCAAAAGAAGAAAATTCCATAAAATACCCCACTTGTTGATTTTATATTCTAGGAGTTCACGTACAGACATAAGCGATCCCAATACACAGTTAAACTCACACGCTCAAACATGCACAGGCACATACACTCTCTTGCACACAAACACACATTCACACATTCACACATAATGTTAGAAAAGTTATGTAAGTTGTATTTTCTTTGAATTCTCGATACGAATGCTGACAAGACATTGTTAACAAGTTTGTGGTGTTGAAACAAACGAGGGAATGAGTATCATGAATTAACATTAAAACTCTTTTCCAGTAACAGTTTCGTAACAGATGCTGCAGGGAGCTTTCATGTAATTGAAAAGAAGCAGTGAACAGCAATCAACCAATGTGTGATAAAATGTATTCGTGGTCGTTTTAGATAAAATACTTTCAAATAAATGTAAAGGTGTATTAGAATATTCATTGTAAAATCTCGCAAAGAGACCAGAGTAGTAACTATATTAAACAGTAAAGTCAGTCGCTACATCAAAGTGGCTGTTAGGTATTACTACTAGTTTAACCCCAGGCATGTTCTCCGCCAGCTGGTTATCGGTGCGACTCTGCACCCTTTATATGCAATATATTGAAGGCGCATGGCTCAGTGGTTAGAGAATCGAGCTTATGATCATGAAGTTGTGAGTTCGATTCCCGGACCGGGCTGCGTGTTGTGTTCTTCAGCAAGACACTTTATTTCAAGTTGCTCCATTTCACTCAGCTGTAGAAATAAGTTGCGACATCACAGGTGCGAAGCTGTATCGGCCCCTTTGCCTTTCCCTTTGATAACATCAGTGGTGTGGAGAGGGGAGGCCGGTATGCATGGGTGACTATTGGCCTTCCACAAACAACTGCCGGTCGTGTGCCTCAGAGGGTAACTTTCTAGGTGCAATACCATGGTCATTCATGACGAAAGGGAATCTCCTCCTCATTGCTAGCTGGGGAGCGAACCCCTACCACCCTCTAGCAGGTATCAGGATCACGAGAGTGACTTAGTTTCGAACTATTTGGGTCATCCTCAGTCGCGAGCGATAGTCAGAATACGCCAACCTCAGTACGCCAGAGCGATAGTCACTGATTTGCAACAAGCAGAATAGCTAACTGTAAAATCTCACGATGAGGCCAGAGTAGTAACTATACTAAACAGTAAAGCCTGTAAACACATCAAAGTGGCTGTTAAATAGCGGAGAATCTGATTGAGGTTAAACTAGTAGTAACATTCAACAGCCACTTTGATGTAGCAATTGTCTTTACGATATATATATATATATATATATATATATATATATATATATATATATATATAATTCTTGTGAGATTTTTTAGGCAAATATGCATTGCTAAAAGCACTGTAATTAACACATAAAGCGCGACGGTCCACGATCATGGCCGTCAGACACGGGTCGAAACGTCACATTCGTGGCCCAGATAGATGCATTTAGTTAATGGGAGTTTGTTGGGGTGTAATGTCACTCAAACGCTCCGATACCCCACAGAATGGAAGCTGATTAATAGTTCAACTAATGACTTTTCAGATGATGTAAAACTTGCCACCATTATATACTAAGAAGATATTTTAACTATTTTTTGTTTTCTTTTGTTTGCATTGTAGTCTCATTTTCATAAAACGTGCTCAGCAGTTTATTCTATGTAGGTGCAAATCCCAGCGCTTTACGGGTTAAATCTCAAATGCGATGTTGTGGACACACCATTCACGTGAATATTGGTAGAATACTATGAAATGGTACGTTTGTAATTACACGACGCAATGTAGTCCGGCTACTTGAACGGTATAAAGTCGAATTCAAACAATAATTTGAAATGACTGGATATTAGAAAAAAAAAAAAAAAGAATCCTGCAGACTGCAGGTGAGTATGGTTTCTCCTGTTTAAAATTTTCTAAGTTAATCAAGAGCATTTGCGAGAAATTAGGAAAATAAACCAACGCAACAACAATCCTCCGTACACCACCATGGTCCACACTGTTGTCTCTCAGCTAGATTATGTGCTGTTTTAACAAGCTATGCTCACATCCATATTGCCTTTGGTGATCTGAAGACTCATATGAGGGTTCTAAGTATTGGTGAATAGCAGTGTCGGTGATATTTTTGTTTGATCTTCTTGCTGAAAAATACGTCGACGGGAGACCGAAACAGGTGTAAGATTCTGTCCCTTCTTCGGTTGCTAGATGTCCTATTAAATTTGAAATCTTATTGCTATATATATATATATATGATCATGGACACCAACCACCTCTTACAACTTGTGTCATATATCAAAACCTTTGTAAGACAATATCTAGACTTAAGAGACATATGCTAGTTCACAAAGAGATTCCAAAGGGCAAAGACACAGTAGGAACTTGAATAGTATCTATCACTTGTGTTTTAAACCCTGTCAATCAGCAGCTGGTCTTAAAAGTCATCTAAGGGCTCATCAACGGAGTGAATGTACTGTGTGATGTGGTGTGGTGTGTGTGTTGATGGGACGGCTATCATCTGTCGAGATAAAGCAATCATCATATATATATATATATATATATATATATATATATATCAGCATGTTATAACCGTTTAACTCCGGTCATTTTTCTCTCCTTTTCTTTTTACCTCATCTATACATTCTGTAGAAAGGCGTAGATTCGAAACGTTAAAAATATCTTCCATTTTCCGTAAGTGACTGCTTACTACACCCTAATTGTTCTTCTATCCCATCATCTCTGTATGAACGTTATTCTTAACCCTTACATTCCCTCTCCCTCTCTCCATCTCTCTCTCTCTCTCTCTCTCTCTCTCTCTCTCTCTCTCTTTCTCTCTCTTTGCATCGGTATTATAGTAAGTTTGCGATTGCAACGGTTACTAATCGATACCGTAGAAACAGGTTTACGGCTATTTCAGGAGGACTTCTTCTTCTCCTTCTTCTTCTTCTTCTTCTTCTTCTTCTTCTTCTTCTTCTTCTTCTTCTTCTTCTTCTTCTTCTTCTTCTTCTTCTTCTTCTTCTTCTCCGTCTCCTCCTCCTCCTGCACCTCCTCCTCCTCCTCCTCCTCCTCCTCCTTCTTCTTCTTCTTCTTCTGTTTGTGTATGTATATATATATATGTTAATCTATGCATACATATGTATATATATATATATATATATATATATATATATATATATATATATATATATATATATATATATATATATATATATGTATGTATATATGTATGTATGTATGTATATATAAGGTGTGCGTGTCCATGTAAATATTTAATGAATAAACATAGAATAATGATCCACAGCATTTAGGATCTCAATTATGAACATCCCGTTAAACACCAAAATATTTTTCCATTGTAGTAAATCAGAGTGGTGGCTGTCATGCATGCATACGCATAATCGGACATAATGAGCTTTAAATGTAATATATTCTGAATAAAAGCAAAACTGCATATATTTCATATATAGTTTATGCATTTATGTTAAAAAATATGCTACCTTTATTAGATACAAGAATGTTAAGGCTATAGCTGCATAATCGTGATGCAAAAATGATTAAATTATATTAAATTACAGTCTTGCTCTTCGCACCCAAATCATTAAAATTATCTGGAACATAAAGTGGCAGGTGAATCAAAAGCGTGATAAGTTTAAATACAATCGAGGCAGTGAGAAACACTGAGAAGGAACCGAAACAAAAGCATGAGCCATAATACATAGTCACCACACCGCACACAAATACGCTCGCACACACACACACACACACGCACACACGCACTCACACTAACACACACACACACACACACGCACGCACATATTAATAATAATAATATGACAACAAAAGAATGAACTAGACCTCGATATTATGTAAATACAGGAATTTATCTATGACTATAATATGTGACAATTTGTTGGTTGTCATAATAAAAGTCAGAGTTTCGGATGTCGGGGTTGAAGTCTGCTCCGGCATCTCATCAGTTATTAAGACAGACAAAAACGGTATGTTTTTCTGTTTGTCTTAATAACTGATAAGATGCCGGATACAGATTTGAGTTGAGCCCCGACATCCGAAATTCTGCCTTTTATTACGACAACAAACAAACTGTCACATATTATATATATATATACATACATAAAGGGAGGGACAGAGAGAGAGAGGAAGAGAGAGAGGGAGAATAAATGAGAACTAGGTTCGCTCAATATAGAAAAGGCACCTGAATCACTGAAGCTTCTTCATCCAGCCTTGCCTGGAGCATTAAGAGAAATCCAAATCGTGGATGATGTAGATGCAGTAATGGAGATAAAAGCGAAAGTAAACCTTAGTGGAAAGATGGAAAAACATTCATACACGCGCATGGATGCACACACACACACACACACAAACGCGCACACGCACACGTATACACATCGTCCCTTTCTCTTTCCCATTCTCAATCACATGAGCATACAGCTACAGCTACTTAGACGTAGGTATGCATTAGAATATAGTCTGAAGCAGATCTGGAGAAGAACGAGCATCACATTGATCAACGCACGAATGGCAACGAAATTACTTTGATAAGATTTTTAAAGGGAATGGTTGAGCAACTCAGTGACTAGTTAATTAGTTGAATAACAAACAGAATAATGATAGATACTTCAAATTGATCCAGTGCGTGTATTTTTTATTGACATGATGACCCTCCCAAAACACAAGAATATTTGCTTCAGTACACGAGTTCCCATCAAGGACCTTGGAAACCAAATACAAATACGATATATATATATAGATAGATAGATATATTTTAAAAAATAACGTCGACCACTAACGTGGACAATTAATGCGCTAGAAATAGATCACATCTTGTGTCTATTAAGACCTAAATTGTTCTCAACATAAAATATAGCAGCTGCTGGCCTCCTGATAATTAATCGATATTAATTAATATATGACTAATTACCAGATTTTATAATAATATTTTACCCATTGCCCATGTTCTCATACTGAATATATAAGACGCAGAAAATATTTTCTGCGGATATATTCCTGGAATTAGCGCGCCAAAACGAAGACTTTTGAATTTTACCATTAAGCTGTAATTAGCAGAACCATATGCACGCGCACCAATGGCGGTGGGCAACTCTGTATACGATTCTGATGAATACAGTTCATTACAAATCAGGCTGATGAGGAATAGACAAATGGTAAGAATTTGTTAAATCCGAAACTAGTTCCTGTTTAATAATGCTTTTTTAGGTGATTTTAAATGTCTTGCCCGCTCACGTTTTTGGTATGCTGCTATATTTCATGTTGAGAACAATTTAGGTCTTAATAGACACAAGATGTGATCTATTTCTAGCGCATTAATTGTCCACGTTAGTGGTCGACGTTATTTTTAAAAATGTACCTTAATCCCCTGAGATTGCAGATAATATTTCTGAATCTCTTTGATTCTTTAGATGTGCTGGCCTCCTGATAATTAATCGATATTAATTAATATATGACTAATTACCAGATTTTATAATAACATTATATAGATAGATAGATAGATAGATAGATATATAGATAGATAGATAGATACACACACATATATGTGTGTGCGTATGTATGTATGTATATATATGTATGTAAACAAAATACAAATATATTTTACGAAATGCTATTTATGAAATGTAAGTGAAAAGACACGCACAGAGAAAAATGTTTCCGGTGTTATATTTTTCACATCGCAAGAAGATTGCAAAAGAAATACATTCAGTTTGTTAAGAACAAAAGCCATTATTAGGAATATAAATGAAGACAATCGAGGAAAGCGAGCTGTTTTGGATTTAATTCCAACGAATTTTGTAGTTTAACTAAAAATGCTCTTTCGAACAAAGTGAAACGGACGAGAACATTCAAGAAATTTGAAAAGAAATATCAGGTTTGAATTGAAATATTTACAATGATATGCAGAGATCCACAGTGAAAAACATTTTAAATATACACTGAAGCCACATACACACAAACACACACATACACACACACATAATACTTATATATTTACATGTGTGCATAAGCGTGGAGAGAGAATAGTTAATTTTCTTTTGGAGCGTAACATCCAAGGTTTTAATGGGAATACATTGTGCTTATCGGATTACTTATGTATCATATGGCTAATATGAATGTCAATGGTTCGCAAATTTCCAGGAGTTATATGCTCTCAACCCGCTGAAAGATCTTCTCCTTTCCAATCACTTACAGAAAATTGCTTTCGTTTCATTTACGTTAATAATGACGGCAAAATGGCGAAACGAACATTACAATTTCCCCATCACCCTGAATGTATTTATATTATTTTGTGTTTAGCCTTTCTATCTGACAAGTTTCGAATATGCGATCCATATTTATGCCTCCCCATTCAGTTATTGATTCTTAAGAACAAATTTGATTGTGGAGATTTGGATATAACACCGATAACTGACTTATGTGTTCTATTTGCAATTTTTCCTCTACGCTTTAAATGGTTATGGCATATACGTGGTAAACATTATACACTGAGATAATGAGACAGGAAACTATGCGCTTGCAAAAATCTAATAGAAAATACCTGACACATCACATTGGAAATCCACTCTATCTTCTTACAATAAAACAACAAAAACATACTAAAACACGGCCAGAAGCAGACGCAGATTAACTAGGATACAAGTCTCAGTTATTAGACGGGAGAAATGTTTTTATATTATGTAAAATCAATGAGAACTCATATAAACAAAACAACAACAAATAAAAATAATGCCCGCTGATAAATACAAAAGAGAAACGCTGCAGACAAATAAAGCAGGTCTTCTAATTCTGATCTCAGTTTTCTATATCGCCTATAGCAATACTTATATAGAAATGCCAGAGCATGAAAAGTATCGTGGTATATATATATATATATATATATATAATGTATATGTATATATAAATATTATAATATTAGGGAATGTAAAATTCAGAATATACAGCAATATTCAATTTACTAATACCAAATTGAATTTTATAATAAATAATATATGTATATAAATATAATTCAAAGAAGAACAACCGACATACAATTCACACAATGAAGGAGACCAATCACCACCAAGAAAAGCGTACTCTACAAAATTCTAATTTAAAAATCTATAAATTCTAAAAGAGAAGTATAAAATCCATTAAAATCTGTAAAATACTAGACTAAACACTTAATTCAACTTAGGAAATTGATAAAATATAAGGTAAAGTGTTGACTACGTGCGTTTCTTTTAGATTTTATAGATTTTTAAATTACTATTTTGTAGAGTACGTTTTTCTTGGTGGTGATTGGTCTCCTTCAGTTTTTGAATTGTATATTGGTGGTTCTTCTCTAAATTATATATATATATATATAAATATATATATATATCTTTAACTATATTCTGAAACTAACCACCCAGCTAATGCTCACGACGGCCAACGTTGCTGGTTATTCTCCAATTTCATAGTTAGCCTCGACGGACTTGAGCCACGTCTGTGCTGTATTCTTGGGATATCATTTAGCTTAGAAAATTATGTCTCATCTTATGATTACGGTATTTATTAACAGGTGATGTTAATCGCGGTACCACTCCACGACAACTTAGAAATAGAATCGTGAGAGGAATTTCTTAAGTGCGTGCGTCAGTGCATTCGCGCTCGCATGTGAACACACACACACACACACACACACATACACACACACACACACACACACACCCATGTAAGTGCGTATGTAGGGGTTTATATGTCTGTGTTTGTATTCAAAGAGTGTCATCTGTATTCTTACAACTAAGCACAGATATGGCTTCACTCTCAAACAAAACCCTACATCCCACTACATATGTATGTCTTTAAACTTTACTTTTAAATATAAAGGGAAATAAATTATTAATTTCGTTGTTTATAATATTTCTTAACGATAATGTGGTCATTCTTATGTTTTCTTGTGCCTATTTACATTGCGAGTTCGAATGCTGCCGAGGCCGACTTTGCCTTTCATCCTTTTAGGGACGATAAAACAGTACCATTTGAGCCCTGGAATTGATATAATCGAGTTTATTCTCCCCTCAAAACAGATGTGCACGAGTCTCACTTGGGAAGAATTCTAGCGATTTCAAGTACATCACCCATTTTTATGTCATTATATATATATATATATGTATATATATGGTGGTCTCGTGGGTAGAGACATAATTAGACAGTCACATTGAACATCCTGGGCAGGGTTCAATCCTACCCAGGGCCTGCATTTAGGAGTCTTACTAAAATTTTATAGGCGTAGGAGTGGCTGTGTGGTAAGTAGCTAGCTTACCAACCACATTGTCCCAGGTACAGTCCCACTGCGCGGCATCTTGGGCAAGTGTCTTCTACCATAGCCTCGGGCCGACCAAAGCCTTGTGAGTGGATTTGGTAGACGGAAACTGAAAGAGGCCCGTCGTATATATGTATATATATATATATATGTATGTGTGTGTGTATGTTTGTATGTGTGTGTTTGTCCCCCCAACATCGCTTGACAACCGATGCTGGTGTGTTTATGTCCCCGTAACTTAGCGGTTCGGCTAAAGAGACGATGGAATAAGTACTAGGCTTCTAAAAAATAAGTCCTGGGGTCGATTTGCTCGACTAAAAGGCGGTGCTCCAGCATGGCCACAGTCAAAAAGACTGAAACAAGTAAAAGAGTAAAAGAGTATATATATATATATATATATATATATATATATATATATATATATATATACATATATATATATATATATATATATATATATATATATATATATATATATATATATATATATATATATATATATATATATATATATATATATATATATGCATATATATATGACAATGTAATTGCAAGTGTTTGGTGCAAGTCTGAAACCGCTAATATTACGCAATCTTGAAGAATTTTTGCAGAAACTGCCGTTTACATATAACTATATTCTTAAATTAACTATTCTCCTAATGCTCACAACAGTCAACGTTGTTGGTTATTCTTTCATTTCATAGTTAGCCTCGACAGATTTCAGCGACGTCTCTGCCGTAATCTTGGGATATTCTTTTGCTTACAAAATTATGTCTTATGATTAGGTTTTTTTTTTTTTAGTAATGGGGTAATAATCTCATTGTTCTATTAAAAATGCGTAAGAAACATTTGTAATGAGCTGATATTTATCCATCGTCTGTTACTATTCGTTTGATTATAATACTCCAAAGGGATTTACGACTTGTCGGACACCCTAGAGTATGCCAACAATGTACACTTCAACGTAACGCGTGCTTTGGACCAGCGCCTGGGCGCTACATACTCATAGGGTTGGTTTTCTCTGTGTACGCAACCGAAATATCTTATTTGATACTTACACACATATTTATACTGGCACAGCACCCCTACTACTCAAATACTATTACGACCACACTGCCTTCTCACATCATACTAAGCTGGATTAAAAGCTCTGAAATAATCTTTTGTTATATATATATATATCTAGCATCGATTCCTCTTGGGTGAGATAAATAAATACAACTCGTTATGTAGAAGATAAAAATAAAATCACAAAAAGGTGAAACGAACACAAATCGAAAGAAGTATATATATACTTTTTTCGATTTGTGAAAATTTGGTAAATTATACTGAGGCACATAAATACACATAAGGATATGAATTACTATTTTTAGTGTGTGAATCATTTACGCTATGAATGTAACAAACTTGTAAAACATTTATTAGTTTGCGCCGATTGAAATGTTTTCCCACCATTTTTTTGTCACTGCCGTCAGCAACATATGCAGCCATTAAATGTAAATAACATTAAGAACAGATATTTATGAAATCGTATGATTAAAATATAGATTCTTAAAAAGCCATTAACACTTATTAAAAAGTAATCACCATAATTAAGTAAATTTTTCATTTTTTAAAATCAAATTTTGTGTATTCCAATATACGTTCTGTTTCAGTGTAAGTGACCACGAAGGAGATTTTTTTTAATACTTCCATTTGCCTGTACGAAACCAGAATCGAACATTCCACCGGGAGAAAAGCAACGTGGATAAAATCTTGATTAAAATATACTGAAGTAATTCAGAAAGAAGCACAAAAGTCGTAATATTAATAAATTCGACGAATTATCTCGTTTTACCCTTCACTATTGAAAAAAAAAACAGGTTAGTCGAAACTCAGAAAGAGTTACGCAGTCCAAAACAATCAATGGCCTTAAGCAAAGCTGAACAATATCATAGAAACGAAGCACTTAATGAAAATATACTCCTGTATATTTAATTAAAAGCTGCATGGGTTTTCAATAGAATAAGAACCAGATTGTTAGAAAGTTTGCAGTGTACTTAAACATGACGAATTAGAAGAAAAAATAACACTTATTAATTAACTCAACAGCAAAATGTGTTCCAGAAACAATGCACATAAAACCAATTTCATAAGAATAACAGAAAAGACAACGATGTTTACGGGTAACAATGCTAATATGCAAACTGAAGGTAGAAACAGAATTGCTAAAATTCAAAGAATAATGCAATTAATAAATTAAAACACAAAACAATCGTGAATTACAGCAAATTGAATTAAATAAAAATACTTATTTCTGAAAAATGTTTAAAAATTGTGGGAAAAGTGAGAACTGCTAGAGAAAGGATAATTAGTTCTATAATTACGAAACTGAATTCCAAGAGGAACAAACTTTGAACAACCAAGCGACTAATCACCCGAAAGATCAAACAATACAAAACGAGAACAATTGCATATTTCAAAGTAACAAGTTTGCAAAATAAATCGTTTTCAATTCGGAATTAGGATCACCTCACAAAAAGAGGAAATTAATTTCCGCAAAGAAATATCCGTAGTACATTTAAACATATTAGTGAGAAAAACTAGTGTTTCACGCCGCACTGATGGCGCTACAAACACTGATAAGCAAAACGATCAAATTTACAGTAAGTTTCTTTAACACCGTTCAGAGAAATACACATACCTTACAAAATAGAAGTAATAAATCTAAAACATTCCCAAACATTATCTGAAGACAATATATTAGCAAAGGGAATAATATTTATATCAATATTCTCCCAGTCTAATACAAGGAAATTAAAGTAGATGATTCTCTTGTAGAGAACTAACGCAGCTGTTCTTCCCCCAACATTATGAATAAAACTTTTGTTGACATTTCTGATCAGATATTGAATTTGCGATATAATGATTCGCATAATCAAAGAAGGAAGTAAAATTACATCATTACCGGATGGGGAAAACAATAATTGCATTAAAAGAAGCCAATGCATTGATAATGAAAGTAGCTCATAAACATAGGGCAGTTATATTGGAGAATATTGAATAGAATAAGACTGTTATACCGCTGCTAAAAGACGATGTACACCACGGAAAATGGAATGCTGTAACCAACAGAAAATAATAGATAATCATTCACCGTTGTTTTATTTATACAAAAACTGATTGGCCCATAATGAAGCCGATTACAAAATTAATTTTATGCGAGTCTAAGCTCTGATATGGCTTGGCAAATATTCATCACAAACAATAAAATAATACATGTCAGCAAAGAAACCATAAGTATACTCTATCAAGAGATTTAGAATTCTGTAACATACGACTTAGATATGATTTTCGAAAACGACCAAGGAAAATATACACAAACACATATATGTATATATGCATATATGCATATATGTATGCGTATACACACACACACACACACACACACATACACCACTAAGTTTATCATTTCTTGTTGTGAATTCAGATATAAATCTACATCACGAATATTGAATTGGCGCGATAACATTATGGATGGAGAATTGTGCAAAACAATTGCCTGAAAGTATAGAAAGAAACAACTAATATTTGATGGATTAAGATTTCTTCTCCAAAAAAAATATATAAGAGAACTGAGAAAATTCTAGACGATTGTTTTATTATTCACTAGAATGAATGACAACCTAGATAACGTGAATACATTTTAAACACTGCCTAACGGAATAAATTATAACATTTTAACTCGCATTAGAGTAGAGTCTAGAGACATTCCTGGTTTTACATAATTTTAGTAATGGAAGTCAATAAGCGGACTGAATGAAACATATATTACAAAAATAAAGTTGAAAAGCAATATCTATTCTTTACGGCGAATAATCGAAACACAAGAGAATAAATATTCCTTTTAATTTACTCAAAATGGTTTCTAAAAATTTGTTTCATATAAAATAGAGTATAAATACAAGCGATAACTCACTTCAAATTAGAGTTTAATTCTTGTCGACAGACATTATCGACCGCGTATGACAGATGTTGTACGAAGAGGAGAGATGTTTAATGTCTGGTTGCTAAGACAAAATATCACACCTGAACTTTAAAAGTTACTAAATGCCTCTGTCTACAATCCTAGACGCAAAAAAGACAAGTTTGATTCTTTAAAATGTCTTGATGTCGAAAATGTACTAAACCTATTCTGCGATCAGAATCGGTTATTAAAGAGAATACTAAGAGGAGCAAATACATGTTTATCACCACCACCACAACAACTACCACATCAGGCGCCATCACCAATCCCACCACCATAAATTATAGATGATTCAAGTATAAGAGTAACTTTTCTTGACTTGTCCCAATTCCGAACAAGAATAACCTACTTATTATAGGTGTCCGTGCGGAAATACAATTTGTATAATATTTAAGATTTGAAGAGAATTAAATACAGGAAACCGGAAAGATCTCAGAAAGCAAATAACACTGAATACAAGAGTAACAATATTTTCAAAGAACCAGACGATGTGCTGGCAGAAACGTTAGGACGCTGGGCTTAGCGGTATTTCGTCTGTGTTTACGTTGCCAGTTCAAATTCCGCTGAGGTCGACTTTGCCTTTCATCCTTTCGGGGCCTTAAATTTTTAGTCGGATGAATCGATACCAGTACTTATATTTTACGTCTGGTACTTATTCTATCGGTCTCTTTGGCGAACCGGTAAGTTACGGGGACGTAAAAAGACTAACACTGGTGGGTGGGAAGCAAGCATTTTATCACACAACCACTCCTGCGCCTATATATATATATATATATATATATATATATATATATATATATGTGTGTGTGTGTGTGTGTGTGTGTGTGTGTGTGTGTGTGTGTGTGTGTGTATAAATATATATATATATATACATATATTTATATAAATAAGGATAAGATCGATATTTAAAATATTGATCCTATCAAGTGGCCAGCATGGGAATAAAAACCATCAAAGGTAATAATTATTTAAAATTATAATACAGGGTATCAAGAGATACCACCACGCTGAAAAATAGCAGTCAAATCCTGACTCCAAAACCACAATAAATGTCCGCAAGGCACGATTAGCGAAGACGAAGACCAAATAAACCAGTAAAAATAATAAGATAATTCCAAATCCTGGATTTCTGGCTTTGCATAAATGCTTTGCCTTCATCAGTGAAATATACTCCAGTACATAAATACAAATACATGTATATAAACAGTATACTTACATATACGGACGTATACATACATATATATGCACGTATGCACACGACTAGCTTAAATAGCCCGCCTAAACAACACGAAAGGTTGTTTAGGCGGGTTATTTAAGCTAGTCGTGTACATACGTGCATATATATGTGTGTATACGTCCGTATATGTAAGTATACTGTTTATATACATGTATTTGTATTTATGTACTGGAGTATATTCCACTGATGAAGGCAGAGCATTATTATTTATGCAAAGCCAGAAATCCAGGATTTGGAATTATCTTTATTTTTACTGGTTTATTTGGTCTTCGACTTCGCTAATCGTGCCATTCGGACATTTATTGTCGTTTTAGAGTCAAGATTTGACTGCTATTCTTTCAGCGTGGTGGTATCTCTTGATACCCTGTATTATAATTTTAAATAATTTTAAATATATATACATATATATATATATATATATATATATATATATATATATATATATATATATATATATATGCATAATATGAATTATATTTATATATTCATATATACATATGTATGTGTGTATATATGTATGTATGTTAGTATGAGTGTACCTGTGTGGTCTCTGTGTGTACGCAAAATCTGCTTCGTGTCCATCGTATTAAATGACCAGTCTATCATTTCCATTATAAAATTTTACAGTCTCTGTATTTATTCTCAAATAAATCTCAGTTACATAGATTACTAAACAATTCCAAAATAAATTTTCCGCATATCTTTTACTGATTGCCAGAAGTCATTTCAGCCGCAGCTAAATAATCATTAATTACTTTGTCTAGTTAAATTTTATTAATTATTTGCTCGGTCAATAAATATTCACTATTTTCCCCTGATATATGCATATTACCTGCACACTTACGTAGCAGTTAAATATACACGTTTAAACACACAGTTCATTTTATAAACACATAAACATTTGTATAACTGTGAATAAAGATGTAGGCGAGCTATCACTTGTACTCTCTTCATTCACTTTTTTGATAAGAACTTTTCATTCTCACTTGTTGAATTTTAACGTTTGCAATTCTAACGTAAGTAAATAGAAAGTTATAATGCTTCTAAATGACACAGCGGAACAATAGGTTGTATATAAATTCCAACATAGAGTGCTGCAGCTAATTTATCATTTCTAATCAGTGACTGGAAACTCCTTATAAGTTAATCCTCCAAATATCTACCTATTTATCGGGTTGTCTATGTACCTGGCGAGATGTGAATGAATTTTTCTATATATGCATATATTATATGCATTATATTATATTATATATGTGCGCGTGTGTGAGTATACATATAATATATAGCATATAATATATATATGCCTGTATATATATTCTTTTACTTGTTTCAGTCATTTGAGTGCGGCCATGCTGAAGTACCACCTCACGTAGACGTACACACACCAGTATCGGTTGTCAAGCGATAGTGGGGGGATAAAACAGACATACAAGCGTACAAACACACACACACACACGTGCGAAAACACACACACACACACACACACATATACGACAAGCGTCTTCAGTTTACATCTACCAAAATCACTCACAAAGTTTTGGTCGGCCCGAGGCTATAGTTGGAGACACTTGCCCAAGGTGCCATGCCAATATATAATATATGCATGGTTATATATAATATATATCTACATATATATATATATATATATATGTGTGTGTGTGTGTGTGTATATATATATGTATATACATATACATATATACATATGTATATATATGTGTGTGTGTGTGTATATATATATATATATATACACTAATATATATCGCCATGCGTAGACGCACATACACACACGCCCCCCACGCCTACACACACTCACACGTACGCACACACACTCACACACACACACACTCACATACACACTCTTATAACGAATTCCTGCAAGTTTTTGAAAAGCCAAATGCTAACTAGATGCATTCCAGTTGAAAAATTCTTGCTTCATTACCATTTTTTGATTAGTTTCCTCTTCGTTACAATATTAATAGGTGATTTACATTCTTCCTGGTTTGATGTTTTTGTTTGTGTTCTTTTTTTTTCGCTTTGGGATTTTGAAGTTTTACTTATACAAATTGAAGAGTTTTTCATTAGTGTCGATACGTGCTCTTGATACACATGAGTTATTTTAAGAATAATATATTTAGCTAGGAGGGAATTCTTTCCCCTTTCATTTGTAACTATTTCCATATACACATCTCAATTTAGCACGGTGTGATAAATCCTTGTGGATAATAAAGTTAATAAAATGCCTTCAGTCTAGGCCATGAAAATATTTCTGTCTTCAATATGAAAGCTCTTCTATTTCGGTAAAATTGTATATTATTGGAAATTATGGTATCAAAAAAAAAACAAAAAAAAAACTGTGACGAAAAAAATTCAACTCGTTTCTTCTTTTTCATTAGCTGGGAGATATTTTCTTATGAGTTAATTTGCAACTGAAAATCAATTTAGTGAAGTATTCCATTTAAAATTTTTGAAACATAAATTACTCGAAATTTTTGTCTTTCCTAGTTGCTCACATCATAAGCACCGGCGAAACATATTTTAGCATGGGATTTGATACTTAACATTGATGCATACATACATGCAGGCTTATTCATATATATTTAAATAGATATATATATATATATATATATATATACACATTTATACATTTATATACGCCCATACATATATATATGGGTATGTATATATACTTACATATATATACTTACCTATATACATACGTATGTATGAGTCTTTCTTTCTCTCTCTCTCTCTCTCTCTCTATATATATATATATATATATATATGTATGTATGTATGTATGTATGTATGTATCTATCTATCTATCTATCTATCTATCTATCTATCTATATATAAGATTGACCAGTGACCGGTCTGTCAATATGCTAGAAGCTCGCTTAAAAAATTCTGAGAGAATTTTTTAAGTCAGCTTCTTCTAACATATTGACAGACCGGTCACTGGCCAATCTTATATACACAAGTACTATAATATTTTTAGGATCTCCAAAAAAAAAATTTTGCTGAACCTTCTGATTCTTTTAATGTGCTAGTTTCCTGGTATTAAATTGATATTAATTAATATCGAATTTTTACCATATTATGTTAATTATCTCTCTCTCTCTCTCTCTCTCTCTCTCTATATATATATATATATATATATATATATATATATATATATATATATATAAGGGTGTGTGTAAATATATGGGAATCGGAATTAGTTATCGTGCATAATATTTTTGATTACAAGCCAAATTTGATTTAAGGAAACATTATTTAGTGAATTAATATATTATAGTAAATCAATAAAATTAATGATTGAAACGAAATATGAATTAATAATAATATAACAGTTCTATTGAAAGTATATTATACTTGATACTTTGTAGTGCAGTATTAGAATGTTATAAGGCTTATGCTAAATTTGATATGACTAAATTTATCAACAATTAAAATTCAGCATCGTATTTGGTAGTTGAATTTGATATTTACAGCCGTCATGTAATAAAATTGCTTCAGCATCTAAAGAAAGATATTTTTGTTTACGAAACATTGTTCTTCCCCTTAACGAATTGAACCTTAAATTTATTTTGTTTCATTGTGATTTGACTATGCTATTTATCTAACATATAAATAACAAAAACATGAAGACGTGAACGTATCTATTACGCTTATTTGGGATTTGTGACGGTAAACCAGCGAGCTGAAATGCTAGCAAGACAATAAGAATCATTTTTGCAAATGATCACCTCTCAAGTTTGATTACATAAATAGCCTTTTCTACTGAAAAATTGAAGATGTAAAATGTATCTAGAATACAATAACAATTTAAATTGAAAGTAATTGCATTAATTGATTTTAAGATGTTGCTTTTATAATCCTTTAATATTTTTGCGTATCTCATATCATAAATTATACTCTGATGTTTTTTTGCTTAAAGTTTTTTTAAAATTTATTTTGTATTTGATATTTTGATAACTTTATGCCTCCTTAGATTTCATATCAAGACACCTACCCCATCCAAATACTCTGCCTGTTTGTACTTTGTATTTAAAAGCATCGCAATACAGATTTTCTTTGATATAACATAGAAGCGTGGCTATTCTAGCATACACTGCAATGAGGTAAAATATTATTGTTATATTAACGGATCTTAAATTCGAAATGATAGAATTAAAATACGTTTTGCTAAAACAAATATCTGTTTCATATCATGAATAATATAAAGGTTTTTATATGAAGAAAGTGCACAAGCTTGAGTGGGAAAAGTGATGAGCTGAAATTTGTAAGAGACTACTCCTAGATCATAATGAGGTCATGTATAATAATAATAATAATAATAATAATAATAATAATAATAATAATAATAATAATAATAATAATAATAATAATAATAATAATAATAATAATAATAATAATAATACAATAACATAGAAATAATAATAATAATAATAATAATAATAATACAATACCATAGAAACCATCAAGCAAAAGGTATGTGCTAAAGCTGCCCGCATAGCAAGGTATGAAAAGCGTGTTAAATTCTTCCGAGATAATAACATGTTCAAAAATAACCCCAAAAATTTCTACAGGAAGATAGGGAAAACACCAGTAACAATAAAGTCTGTCCCATCAAAAGAAGAAGTGCAAGAATTTTGGAATAAAATCTGGGCAGAAGATAAAACACACAATGAAAAGGCCCCTTGGATTGATAGAATAGCTACAGACCTAGACTCCTTAGAGGAGCAAAAGTGGGAGGGGGTCAGGGTAGAAGATATAAGATCTGCTCTCAGGAGGTCAAGCAAATGGAAGTCTCCAGGAAAGGATAAAATTCCTAACTTCTGGTTGAATGCCTTCCCAGAAAGCCATGAACTGCTAACAAAACTTTACAACGATGTTTTGCAAAATCCTAGTTTGATGCCCTCTTGGCTAGTTAATGGTTTAACATTCCTGCTTCCAAAAAATGAGGAAACAAACGAACCAAAAAATTATCGCCCCATAACCTGCTTAACAACAATGTATAAGACGCTAACATCTGTCCTAACCGAGTACACCTATAGTTTTTTAATAGAAAGTAGCATATTCCCTAATGAGCAAAAGGGATGTAAACGTGGATCTTATGGTTGTAAAGATCAGCTACTCATCAATAAGATGATCTTAGAAGATTGTCACAAGCGACACAAAAACTTGTCAATAGCCTGGATAGACTATAAAAAGGCCTTTGATAGCCTACCACATAGCTGGATTAGGAAATGTCTGGAAATGTATAAAATAGCTCCTACTCTGCGAAACTTTTTATCTGTAAGTATGAGATCATGGAGAACCACACTGATGTTGAACAATGACAATGAATCTCTAAATGCTGGAGATGTAAGAATTTCATGTGGCATTTTCCAGGGTGACTCACTATCACCACTCCTCTTCTGTCTAGCCCTAATACCGCTCTCAAAATTGCTCAATGATGCACAGTATGGTTATAAAATATTTGATAAAAATATAAATCATCTCATTTACATGGATGATCTAAAGCTCTTTGCAAAAAATGACCAACAACTCAAAGGCCTACTAGCGATTGTTAAACAATTCAGTGATGACATCAGGATGCAATTTGGCCTTGATAAATGTGCAAAAGCTATCTTTATCAAAGGAAAAATGACAAATACATCTAATGTGAACCTTGACCAGCAAAATGTCATAAAAGAGTTAGAACCAGCGGAGAGCTACAAATACCTAGGGGTAATTGAAGGGGACAATATCAAGCACTCAGTGATGAGGGAAAGGATCAGAAGAGAATGTTATCGCAGGGTGAGAGCAATACTGAAGACAGAGCAGAACGCGAGAAACAGGATCGAAGCGATCAATGCTCTAGCCATACCAGTCGTGACTTACAGTTTCAACATCGTTAACTGGTCAATTACTGAAATATGTAATGTTGACAGAAAAATACGAAAACTGTTGACAATGCATAGAATGCACCACCCTAAGGCAGATATAGAACGTCTTTATCTGCCAAGAAAAGAGGGAGGTCGAGGACTACTACAGCTGGCATTATCAATGAAGGTAGCCACAATTGGCCTAGACACCTATATGAAAAACTCTGAGGACTGGATGCTAAAACTTGTCTTAAAATATGAAAGCAAGAAAGCATCTTACTCAGTAACAAAACAGGCAAAGGAATATCTAAGTGAATTCCAATTGCAACAAATTCAAGAATTAGACGAACTAGAAACACCTACAGAAAAAGCTAAGCGCTTGAAAACCCGTGCTAAAATTGCTGCCTTAGCTATTATGACTGAAAAATGGCATGGAAAACCTCTCAATGGCAAATACCCAAAGAGAGCGAATAATGCAGATATTGACAAAGCCCTTACCCACCAATGGTTAATGGCCTCTGGATTGAAATCAGAAACAGAGGGGTTTATCATAGCAGCCCAAGATCAATGCCTACCTACAAAGAACTACCAGGCCAACATATTAAAGAACGGCAGCTCCCCATTATGTCGTATATGCCAACAACAAAATGAGACCATCGATCATGTTGTCTCCATGTGCAGTCTGCTTGCGCCTACAGAGTATCTCAACAGGCATGATAGAGCTGCACAATATATTCACTGGGTAATATGCAAAAACCTGGACTTGCCCCATGATAAAAACTGGTGGGAACACAAACCACCCCCAGTACTTGAAAATGATCACATTGCACTCCTCTGGAACTTCACCATTCAAACTGACAGAAAGATAGACGCAAATAGGCCAGACATCATACTGAAAGACTTCAGACAAAAATCATGCCTCCTCATTGATATGACTGTCCCAATTGATATAAACGTATCTGTCAAGACCTACCAAAAACTGAGCAAATATAAAGATCTTGAAATAGAAATTAGCAAAATGTGGAATCTGAAGACGAAAACAATACCTATTGTCATAGGTGCCCTGGGAATGACAGCGAAACGGGCTGATTACTACCTAGCTCAGATACCAGGAAACCCCAAAATGGCTGAAGTCCAAAAGATAGTGCTCATGGGAACTGCCCATATCCTACGTAAAATACTGTCTATGTGATCTCAAATTTTAAAGCAAACATAATTTTCTTATGGTTTCTTAAACATTCACTTGAACAAAACTGTACAAATCCAAATATATGGTACCCTAGGCATAACACCTACATGAACTTCTAACTTGTTGTCTCTTGAGGTCTCTGGGTGAGACTTGGATCCAACTTGTACAAATGCAAAACAAAAGTCAAACATAAAATAATAATAATAATAATAATAATAATAATAATAATTATTATTATTATTATTATTATTGCCTTTGCACAGATTGTAACGCTGGAGATGTACTACAGTGTCAGCTGTTCACTACCAGTTAACTAAGGAAACACCTCTTATTTTTCGAGCACCTTCCGGAGTATTCGAGCGGTTCCAAGCAGTGCTGTTTTCTGCTAGTGCTCCAGCCTTATTGCAGCTCCTATTTGTTCCTCGTACTTCTCAAGACTTTTGCTTACTATTCTTAGGGCTCTGACAATTATTTTTATCGACGACAACTGCTTAATGATACAGAATATGCAAAATAGATTTGCTTGATACAGGTCAACATGCTGCAGTTGTTGTCGTACATTCATATGAAGTGATTTTCAGATGAAGTGCTTTTCTATAAGTTATGGCTTTTCATGAAGAAATTTATTTCATTTTGTTGATAGAGACGGATGATGTGATACAAAATAACACAGATGTTATGATATTCTACAACCATTCCCCTTCCCAGATAAATAGCATTCTGTACTATTATGTGTAATCCCTTTATATAGATATAAGATTTTCGAATCCATTTTAATAGGGAACAAAAACAAGTTCTCCGATGACAGCATTGTATAATTTTCATTTTAATTCAATCTTGTGATTGTTAACTTTTGCTGATTATAATGTTAAACAATTGCCTTTGTAAGAACCGAAGCAACTGCATTCTATTCAGCAAGAAATGAGTTGTTTTCCTGAATCAGGTTTTCTAAGAAATATTTAATAAAAATCTGAACGAAATACAATTTCACATGTATAAATAAACAAGAATAATTTTTAGTTTTTCATCCTTACTGTCCTTTATTTGTATTTCCTAACTGTAATCCTCAACTAAAATTGGTTTTCATACTTAAATCCGTTGCCATTTGCTCACGCCTGTCTTTGATTTTGAAAATGAATGCTAAAAGAAAGTGAAATGAAAATAGTTTGTTTATTATCACGTAACCATTTCCGGGTTTGGATTAATTAAATTTCTCGCAAATGGAAACTGGTTGTTTTACGGAAGCACATTTTAAAAATATATATGATATCAGTGTAGACATACAATAAAGAAGAACAAGATATTTTGTATTCATTTAACAATCACAGCAGCAAAAATATAAACAAATACAGGAATTATTTTAAATTATTATTCAAACGATATTGTAAATCAATAAAATATTTATTTGTGCAGAAATATTGAAACTTATTGAATATTTTTTTTATCTGCCCCCACAAGTGCAGCAGCTGAGAATAAAAATGTAGTATTTTGCATGGATTGTTTTCTAACACAATATGTAACAGAATGGCAATTAAAAGAATTTGAATTATTCATCGATTTTTACATAGTTTTCTTTGAACATTACGTTGTGATGAAACACGACGTAATAATGGAGGTTTTAGAAAAAATCGATTGGAAATTGCACCAAAATGAATAGAATTTGTGTGTATGACGTTTGAGTATTGTTACATCATTTTCCGGTCACCTCCCAATATTTATCTAAATTTACACTTTGCAATGGGTGTAGAAAATACTGGCCCATTGATTTACCATCCTGAAGTCTTCTGTGGTACGTCTGGAACATTAGATTTTTTTTTCAGAAATGAAAGTAATAATCTTCGAATTTTATGATAAGATTATCAGCTATTTAAGATTTTTTTAATTAGAATTCAACATTGTCCAGTTGTTTTGAGAATCTGAATATCTATTCAAATCATAATGCCGACATATGTTCGCACTAAGACATTTCTAAATGAACTATGAAAGGCATATACAATAGCTTAAAATATATCACGTTTACTTTTATCAAAGAGAAAAGAATTTGATTCTGATTTTCTTCTCCATCAGAATTCGAATTTATTCCTTCTATTTAAAAGATGATCAGTTTGGAATTAAGGAAGTATATATATATATATATATATGTTAAAATACGTCAGTGTATTAAAATTTCTATTTGTTTGATGGCATCGAAAATTCTGTGGAAATGAAATATCCATGTAATTCGAGTGAGATTTCTGTACTATTTTCACCTTATTCGTTTGGAGACGAACCAAGATCGAAAAATTGGAAAGAATTCTTTAATCCAATAGAAGAGCTGCTGTCGCCTTGGCAAAGTTTGTAATTTCGGCTCCCACGAAGAGTCTTCAACTTTTTCTATCCAAGGGTTTGAAAATCTCATATTTCTCTCCATTATTTATAGCTTAAATACTTCAAGATCAAGCAGAAATTCCTAATCTTATATTTAACCAGAAGGGTACAGTTTATAATAAATATAATGGAGCGATAATTACTATATATTCAGTCGCAAAATAAATACACCTCTTACATATTAGTTACATTTCGCTCCGTTAAACATAACATTACAAAACGACCGCTATTCTAACGATTGCATATAGTATCCAAATCTCCTTTAAATTAATTATGGCCTAACATCATATATGAGCGAAATGTTCTATAGCACATCGCATTTCCAAATCACCTAAAGGAGGATAAGTGCACTCTTCGATGTCATATACGCATGAAGCATAAACACAAAAACATATTCATACAGAAACATATACATATATAATTTTCGACCTCGATCTATATGCACAGATATGTATGTGTATTTATATATATATACATACATGCATACATACTTACATACATACATACATACATACATACATACATATATATATATATATATATATATATATATATATATATGTTTGTGAATATATATATATATATATATATATATATATATATATATATATGTATGTATGTGTGTGTGTGTGCTGCGTGCGTATGTATATATAAGACAACAGAAACACAGAATCGCTTGAAGGTGAAAAACTACATCAGTTTAAAATTATGCGTGTATGCCACATATAATCATACATACGTTCAAGTTCATTCAGAAATATAAAGATGGCCTGGAATATCGCACGTGGCAAACATTCCTTCAAGCTTTGAGATTGCGTGTTATTATTTATTAGTAAAATATTTAAGAAATTGCCTTTAGAATCAATTTGCTATACGCATATATACATACGTACAAGTATGCACAGATACATATATATATGCGAATATGCATACACATATACATATTTATACAGATATATATATATGTATTTATATATATATTAGAAGAAAATGGATATAATAACAATGGGAAACTCGTGGTTTTCGCTGGTATGTCTTTAATTTATTAGATAACAAAGAAGGAAGAAGCAGAGATGAAGGTAGCATTTACGATTGTTTCAATTTACTGGTTTAAGTAAATCTCTTCAGAATGCGAATGTATATAGATGCATCGGTTAGGAAGATGCGAACATAAGTGATAGACATGTGATGGTAATGTAAACAAAAGTGGTAATTCTTACATTAAATTTTGTTCTTGCTGCTTCCTTCTTTGTTATCTAATTAATTAAAAAGACATAACAGGGAAAACCATGAGTTTCCCAATGTAATTATATCGATTTTCTTCACCTATATAACCTAAACTTCAGCCATGGCAACTGGGTCCTCCTGCATATGTGGCATGGTGCAGAGTCCTGTTGCCAGAAATAAGGTTTTCCAGCAGCCCCCCACTTGACTAAGGGCAGCATTACTTTATCCAAGTACTTGATGTAGGCCTCCGTGTTGAATCTAAGTCCGTGTAGGAAAACGAATGAATACATAACGTTGCCATCACTAATGATCACTCTAAGTACCTTGATGTTGACTGGATATTTGATTTTTATCTCTCTCGGTACATGTTTTGGGGACACGGCAAGTCAACGGTTTTTCTGTGTTCACTATCTGCTCGTATCGGAGCTTCCGGTGCCAATGCCATGCAGTAAAGCATGTCGTTTCTGGCAAAGTGAATTGCGTCATGGCGCTGTTTTTCTCACGGACGGTGCCTAACTGACCTTAGTATAAGGTTTAATCTACAAAATCACAAGCAAACAATGCACAAGCGCGAAATTAAAAATATAAAATGGCGACAATTTAGCCATCGCACACTGAATATATGTCTTCACTGAGGGAGGTCTTCGAGTGTGAAAAACAAATGGCAAAAATGGCAAAAATGAATTTTTATAGTTAGTATAAAAAATTAACTTGGTTTAACAAATTAGAAATTGGGACAGATTTTGAAAGGTATGATATTTTTGATGGCATCAGAAATACTCCATATCTTCTCCCAGTATTTGTTCCCCATTAAGTGCAACGTGATTATGTATCAGTTTCCCGCTAAATGTATCCAATAGCCATTAATTCACTGTTAAATATATCCAACAGGCATAAATTGACTCCTAAATATATCCGATAGACTTTGTGCTAACCTAACTTTCTAGAAATGGCCTCTTAAAACAAGTATCTGGGGACAGAGAATTTTTAGGAAGGGTGGGGATACGAAACCGTAAGAAGCTTATTATAAACATACGAACATGCGTTGATATATTTCATAAATATTCTTTTAGCAGCGACTGAAAAGAATAAGGGTGAAACTATACCTTATTATGCTCGTTTGTTATAAGATAGTCAGCGGTTAGACACGTTAGAACACCATCTAAAATGCTTAACGACATTTCAGCGTTCCGAGTTCAAATTCCGCCGAAGTCGACTTTGCCTTTTATCAATTTTGGAGCCGATAAAATAAGTACCGACTAAATAATGGAGGGAAAATGAAATCGATTAACCCCCACCCATCCTCCGAAAATTTCAGTTTTCATGCCTATAATAGAAAATGATTATTTTCGTTTTCATACTTTCTGTATAACAACAGTAAATAACATTGTGAAACGGAGTATTTCAATCCATATTGATCGTGTTATGGGAGTAGAAAGCTACTGGAATCAAACAGTATTGCTGAATATAAGCTCCATGTATAACCGATGTTTTAATCTTATTAATTGCATTGTGCAACGAATACCATAAAAATTCAGTTCTTAACTTCAATTGTTAAAGCGGGTAAATAAAAAAAAAGCAACGAATAAATCTCGTAGCTCATTATATACTTAGGAGAATTGTTCCTAAGAATATATAAAGATTGCTGGAAACTGTTTCTTTTCACACAGAAATTATGAAGATTCTTGTTGCACTTTTAGCATTATACAGAATTATTTACACATATATTTAACACAAACTCGCAGGAGCGTGCTGATACACACGAACACAAATACACATACAAACATACGTGTATGCAGTTCTGTATGCATACATGTATACACACACATATTATGTAGAATGTGTTGTTTATAATACATATATAAATATATATATATATATATATATATATATATATATATATCCATGTATAAATATGTATATATATGTATGTATGTATTATGTATGTATATGTGTGTTTGTGTGTGTAAGTGTGAGTGTGTATGCGTATGTGTTTGTGCATGCATACGTGAGTTTGTGCGTGTGTGTGTAGTTGTGTATGTATGGAAGTATACTCACATGACATATATCTGTCGGCATATATGTATATGAATAATTTAATACGATATAATATAATAGAATATAATATAATATAATATATATATATATATATATATATATATATATATATATATATATATATATATATATATATATATATATATATTGGATGAAAGTCTTGGGGTGAAAATTGTATTGAACGTTGTGTGTAATATGACGATACGTATTAATTCAAAATGCGCAGAAAAAACAGTCACCGTATTAAGAGACAATTTACTTTAGAATAACTTGATATAGAAATTTCTTTCCTTCAGTATCGTTTTATTAGTGAAATAATATTAACATGAGAACATTGTTATACAAAGATACATACGTTTCATATATGTATACATATATACACACACATGCATATACGCATACACAGCAGTCAAATACATATATATATTGACAGGTACATTTAGAAATGCGCATACATATACATACATATATGCATACGTACTCGCCCGAGCGCACACAAACATACACACACATATATCATATTCATATACGTATATACGTTTATATTTGTGAGTAGGGTGGTATATATGTGTATGTAGGTTATATTTATACATCTGAATAAAGAATTTCAATCTACATTTTGCCTCTGGTCATTAAATCTTTCAAATTAGCGTTTAAGAATTCAATGATCGGAACATAGAAGCATTATAACAATAACTAAAATTATTTTAACATGAACATTTGCGCTTTATATTATTGGTATAATCTTTTGATTACCAGAAACATTCCACTTGACGTTTTTCTATTCTCTAGACCATTTTCCTTCGAGATATCCTGATAAATGAATCTCAATCATACATTCTATCAAGTATTGCATGCACTACTATCATGAACATACTTAATTCATGCGATTAATGGACACTATGTTGCTATTCCACACCGCATATCTAGGTAGATATTGCCTTCCTATACATTACCTTAGCCTCCAACATTCAGGCCTGACTCAGAATCAAAGTAGGTTTTCCACACTATTTTTCCACTGTTCCTTTGAGAACACAGCATTTGTGCCTCAGTTATTAGTTCTAAACCTTCCCAGAATAAATTGTTCGCAAGCGTCTTGTAAACCCAGTCTCTCAAAGAAACGTTGTTTCTGAAATTTTCTTGTAGAGGAAGCATGCTCACATTGTGGGTTTTAAATTTTAATTACACATTTTGGTTCACCACGTGATGGTCGGGTTAATTTGCTTTTAATTGAACTGTCCACCCCTTCAAAGTCATGGGCTTTTCATCAGCTATAAAATAAAAAGTTTTGACCCGTTCAGTCCCTAGGGAGGAAGGGTTTGTTACGAACGACCTGAGGCATTGATGTGAGAACTGTTTGATTTCACTTTGCAATTTTCAGCTTGAACAAAATTCAAACCAGAATCGTTAAAGTTAAGCCCCGTGTCTTGCCAATATTTGAATAGAATTGTAGCCTTTCTATTCTTTAATTCTTTTACTTGAATCAGTGATCTGACTGCGGCCATGCTGGAGCATCACCTTATCTTCATTTTTATAAGCATTTAAAACTATACAGTGTATTGACAACTATTAATGTTCCACCAGTTTTTGTATCAAATTGTAGCAATAGTAATACATATTTCTCTGCAGTCGATTGCAACTTTTCTTTGAATTTATTTATTATTATCCATCCTGAATTTATTTAACAAAGGACAAAATATATCAGACCTTAAAACCGTAACTCATACAACCATGTACATACATTATCGGTAAACTCTCTTCTGTTGAGATTACAACTACTTCTACTAATATGATGTCGACTTACCTAAATCAACCAACACCTTATGTTGCTCAGCACTTAAGTATCTGCCGCAAACATTTGTACTATTTTCCATTATTCCTCCAATAAACTCTATTCATGTTTATTTCTATCAGACTTACAAATAAACACGTATGACCATAGACGATTTTGCTGACCTTTCACAGAATCGATATTGGTGTGTGAGAAGCGCCTTGAAATGATCGCAAGATACTTAATTGAGTTAGTGTTATCGGTGTAGCATTATTTATTTTGTAAACCGTTTTATCGAATACAGTAATTTGAACATCTTGCATTACGACTTACTGTTTTCGAATGTTGGCACAAAGCTTGCAATTACGGAGAAGAAGTGTAAAGTGATTGCATCGAGTCCGAATGTTCAAATCGTGCTTATTTTATCGACACCGGAAGGAAGAAAGGTAAAGTCGACTTCGACGGAATTTGAACTCAGAATGTGATGACAGACGAAATACTTCCGAGAATCTACCCTGGGGTGCTAACGATTCTGCCGGTTCACCATCCTTAAGCAATACGAAATGTTAATCCGTTCAGAATTTAAATTAAGTGACTGTGACTGTTAGAAGAATATTACTAAGCAATCTTCATTCAACTGCAGACACGCATACTAAATTGAAAGTCCATAAAATGTTATAACTAGCAAATATTTTGATATTTGTGAAGCTTTCCTAAGCAGATATTCAACGATGCGTAACATTTTAAAGTAATTAATGATTTTTTTCAAGAGTTCTCAAAGTAATTAGTAGCAAATATGTGCGATAATTGGATATTTATTATTAATTTGTGTTATTCTATGAGTAATGTTCATGAATTTTAATTTTAGATGAAGTAATTCCATCATTTTCGTAACATGCAAAGTTTTCATATATTTGTATTGCTGAATTAAAGGTTGAACAAAATTTGCAAATGTCTATGAAGATACTAGCTTACTGGCATAAATCTAACACAATTGTTTCCCTTATGCTTTGCTTAATTCGTATATTTTTAACATTCGTCCAGGTGTTTTAGCGCAATGTGCCCGATTTTTCAGGCGTTTTATGCATCACTGTTCATTTTATATATAGATATTGTATCAAGAAATGGATTATCCATTGTAAACTTGAAAACGATAGTATGTGAATAAATGGAAAATTATGTAAGATAGCGTAGAGTTTACCCTTTGGCTTATAACACTTGAGTTTATTTTAATATTTATTTCAAGTGGACATACCATCTCCAATTTGCATTATTGATATAATCACTGGAATCTATGAGAAGAATTGCATTAGATGTAGGACGTGCTTTGTTACTTCATATTAATGTGTTTATTTGTGCGTTAAAATATTCAATTATTGGGCCATTTGATGCAATTCTAACGTCAAACAAAGTTAGGAAAGAACACTAAAATTTGTTTATTCCATCGTCAAATCGAATTTTCTTTAAATTTGGTAACTTGGAGCCATTATGAATAGCGAGGTGTGGTCCATTCACTGATAAACACATCAACACAACTATATAAAACCAGGCTTGGTATATTTCCATTGTAAATACTGAAATTCTGACATAATTGACGTATTAAATGAAATTTGAATTATATTGAAGTCTATAGTTTCAAAAATGCATACACTGCCTTCATAAATGCTGTATGCAATACTACACGGAGTAAATTGTGTTATATATGTGAATAAGTTAGCAAGGCACAAAACGAAAGGACGAAGGACCTTTATATTTCAAAACAATTTTGGTTAATTTAATGAGAATTATTGACATATAAAGTTTTATAATTCTTACAGAATTTATAACTGCTAATATAATTATGATTCGACCAAGACTAAAACATTACGCCGTCCGTATGAAGCACGATAATAATGAATGTGGTGTCCAAAAGCACTGTAAAGTGCATGAAAATGATGAAATAATAGCACTAGTCGGAACATGTGTCTAGAAATTCGAAACTTCCAATTCAAACATCCATTTTGTAGCACATATATTTATTTTATTGGCGCTAACATACTAGTATCTAAAAATCCACTGCCTTCATTCTTACGAGAATGTGAGATTTACGAGATGTGGAGGGAAGCTCAGAAAAATATCGTTACGCAAATATAAGATGATTTCGTAACAAACTCCATTTGAAGCGTAACAAGCTCCAGAAATCTATGATTGAATTTCGCTATCAAAATCTTTTGGCATGTCCACTGTATGATGTAGACAAATCGGATTGAGCATATGTGGATAATATTGCACACAAGACAAACAAAAATGTTAGTCAGCGTTTTATGAAATGAAGCGCATCTAGCACAAAAAAAAACCCCTTCTGCAGATTTTCGACGGCAAACATTTCAAAGCCAGGACCGAGTTGTTGAACACTTCGGCGACTACAAAATACCAGCAGTTAGTTGTTTCCCCGCTTGCACGCGATCCTGGTGACTGCAATCAAGTTTTACAAGATCCCCCGATCAATCGCACAACTCGACAGCCGTTGTAAGACTACGTAACCAAAGCGATGGTCTTCATCATTCAATAATGGACAAACATATTTTGGTACTGAAATATATCTAATGATACTAATACTACAGGTAAAAAGATTAATAATTAGGCATTTGAATTAATTTCTTTTACAATCCAGATGTCCTTTCACACGGAATTTCTTTAAACCAAAGCGCTGATGAGACTTATATAAGTGGATTGAATTAAGAGCTTCCCGTCCCAGTGAATTGGATGCTCTACACACATCACTGAAGGAATTCGTTTCCTTAGTTCCTTACTTTATACACACACACACACACACACACATACACACACACACACACATATATATATATATATATATATGTGTGTGTGTGTGTGTGTGTGTGTGTGTGCGTGTGTGTGTGTATGTGTGTGTGTGTGTGTATATATATATATATATATATATATATATATATACACACACATACTCTCCGTGAATTTTGTGTGTTTTGTAGGCATATGTATGTACTTATGTTCTATAGTGCGGAAAAAGCATAAACTAACCGAACATCGTCAATATATAATTAATGTAGCCTACTTAATGCGCGACGGATGGTTAAAAACTGATTAGAATTGCTTATAGTGAGGACAGCTAATATATTTTTTTAAAATTCTATTATGGATAGTGGAATAATGTTTGTCTCGTATTATTACACCATACAGTGAAACTAATATTTTGTTCTCGTTTGGTGAAAAATACAAAACATTGCTATTACTTTCTAAAAGATTAGACATGTTTCTAAAGTAATCACTTTTAAATTTTAAAGCAACTAAATTGTTTTGTAATATAGATTTTCAATATTCGAACATACACTTATCGTACATCTTACATCTTATAATATTTTTTGCAATATTTACAGGTCGCATTATTTGACTAGAGTGTTTCTGCGATGCGTTTAAGACGTATGTGATCATATTTCACTGCACATTACCGAATACTTCTAGAATATTCTTGAATTTCAAGACACTCCACTATCAGCTTGTCAGCACTAAATCTATTAGCAATGCACTGGATACAGGCAAATTTACAAGCATCAATATCGGTGTCACAAATCCACAGTTTGCAAAGAACATCTATTTGCTATACATCGTAGTCATGCGTAAGAAAGACATTACTTACTGGCCCAAACCAAATAACTGGACGTTGTTTTCAATAGTTTGATTAATATGAAATGTTATCTGCGGTGTGCCGTATTAATGTATTACAACACGTCATTATTTCTAGACAAATTACTTAAAAAAGAAAAAATAATAAAGTCAACGGCAGCAATGAGGATAGTATATTTAATTACTGACAGATCCAATTTCTCCAAACATCACAAATAATTTTAATGTTAAACGAAATTACGAAAATAACGAAAACGTATTTTGATGCCAACATTTTATTTTTGATTGAATACAACATCTGTTTCTCTCTTTCATTTTTTCCTTTATTTGTTTGAGTCATTTGAGCGTGTCCATGCTGGAGTACCGCCTTTATTCGAACAAAAATCGACCCCAGGACTAATTTTTTTGTAAACCTAGTACTTATGTTTATCGGTTGCCGAACCGCTAAGTTACGGGTACATAAACACACCAAGATCGGTTCCAAGTGATGGCGGGTGGGGGATAAATACAGATACACAGACATATTAACAAACACACGCCCTCTTAGATATATATATATACAACGGGCTTCTTTCAGTTTCAGTCTACCAAATTCACTCAGAAGGTTTTGATTGGCCCGAGGTTATGGTAGAAGATACTTGACCAAGGTGCCATGCAGTGGGACTGAACCTGGAGCCATGTGGTTGTTAAACAAGCTACTTAGCAGAGAACCACCCCTGCGCCTATAAATCTTATATATTTTTCTTGTATTCCTCATTATTGTTAGACGCTGGGTTCCAGAATCGCTAGACCCTTGTATAAAATGTCTCCCGATATTGACTTCGGTTTGCACATTATGAATTCTAACACTTCCGAGTTTAACCTTGTCTTTCACCCTTCCTGGATCGATAAAATGAAGTATCGATCTGGTACTGGTATAGATCACATTCTTCCTCTTATAACTGTTAACCCACTCTCTGATCCCCATAATGGATTCTTCTACGGCTGAATACCTAAACGTAAGCTTGAAGTTATTACTCTTAATCTGACTTCGTTTATACATCAAGTTTAGAGTATATTAACAAAGTTTAAAATTATGCCAGACTTTCAATAATGGCCTCCTCTGACGTCACATGTGTTAGATTTTAATAGTAACATCGAGATGTGTATAAAAGTTGATTTCGATTCGTTCAGTTAAGAAATAAATGTTCCTATTTTAAGTCCTGCCTGCAGTATATTCTTATATAGATGCGATAACAAATGTGGTGTAGACTTCAGATATGGTGGTAGGCACGTGATGTATGAAGCAAAATAAATTATGTTTCTCCTTAATTTTTTTTCAACATAATGACATGTTGATTAACAGTTGTTCGCTTCTGGCAATAAGTTATTTTTTTTTTCCTGTGGAAGCGATCAGCACTTCCGCAGTCGAAAGCTGCCATTACTGATGCTATTTGATTTTGGTTCCTTTAATTCTTTGCTGACATTCTATAAGATTCAATAGAGGAATGTTGTATATCTTCGTTTTGTAATATATTACATCTCTCAGAAGTTGCACATACAACGCTTTTATTGAAAACTGCATTACCAGCTTTTACATCGATGTTGCATCAAGGGTTTCTTTTTAGGATCAAGTAGTTACTTTTTGCTTTTTACTTGTCCATTCAATAATGTTAACTTGCACAATATAGTCATTTCTATCTTTCTTACACAGAAGTGGTGAATGAATCAACGTTCTGACTGACTGACTCATATAACATTTGAAATACTTACTCACCTTGGGGTCATTACTAGTTAATGGCATGTGATAGTTTCCACATTTCACATAACGCAATATATGCAAAGCTTGTTACAAATACAGAATTAGCAAGTGCATAATAAAATAGGAAGCTTTTCATGAAGAAAACACCCACGAAACTACTGTTTTTTTTTTGCGTTTTTTTTAACCAACTGTTCACAGAATAAAATATTTTGCTGTATATATTAACGAAATATGCTGCCATTGTACATAACTACGCTTGTGTTTGTAACTCTGATATTCACATCTCAAAGACTGAAACATAATCTCTTTCGTCTTAACAAAGGATGTGGAAATTATATTTGTCAGGTTTCAGCATTGAATGAAAACGGAATTCCAATGCTGCATAATTGAAGCTTTTATAGTCTTGTAAATCTACAAACACTTTGAAATGGAATCTCCGATGTTCTTTCTTTTTATGTTTTCGATTGTTTTTATCACTTTTCCTAAATTAACACTACAAGTGACCAGTTGAATTTACTGAATAAAAAACAACAACAACTTAGCTTTCTTATTTAATTATATTCTTATTATTACTTTGGTGTAGCCTGAATGGAGACTATTTGACTCTGCTTCGGATGTGGTCATAAGTCACGTGATTATTCGATTTATTTTTAGTTCACATTCATCTTAGCTGGATCAGTGTGTAATTCTGGAAAAGAAATGTTTGGGAGAGAGAATAAAATAAACTACACACACAAACACACATGAACACATGCACACACACACACACACACGCATGCAGACACACACGTACATACACACATGTATGCACATAAACGCACACATAAATGCACACACATTCTCTCTCTCTTCTCTCTCTGTCACCTACACAAACACACACTCGTGTATATACGTTTCCAGTCATAAGTATGTGGGTGACGAATCTTTAACTGTATGAATTTATCCTATATTGAAGCAGGTTCTTAAAAACTTCTATCACTGGATTGAAGATAACAGAGTCTTTGCCACCTTGTCCTAAGGTTTAGAAAATTGCGTGCATTTTTACTGTTCTGCAGATTGCGTTTGTAATATACTCGTTAGCTGGATGATCTTTTTTCTGAAACTTCCAGCTTATCCAGACTATCCAACAGGTATTTACTAACACAATTTAGTACGGCAACTATTATTGATATAAATATGGATTTGTAACATGGGTACAGAGGCTGAAGGTTTCGCTGCAGCTGTCCCTAGATATCCCTTTGTTTTTTGATTTTCAAGGGATATTCTCTTCAACTGGGTAGCTGCCCTCTATGGCAGTATATATATATATATATATATATATATATATATATATATATATATATATATATATATATATATACTCTTTTACTCATTTACTTCTTTCAATCATTTGACTGCGGCCATGCTGAAGCACCGCATTTAGTCGAGCAAAAGGACTTATTCTTTATAAGTCTAGTATTTATTCTATCGGGCTCTTTTGCCGAACCGCTAGGTTACGGGGACGTAAACACACCACCATCGGTTGTCAAGCGATGTTGGGGGGACAAACACAGTCACACAAACACACACACACACTTATATATATATATATATATATATATATATACATATACATATATACGACGGGTTTCTTTGAATTTCCGTCCACCAAATCCATTCACAAGGCTTTGGTCGGCCCGAGGCTATAGTAGAAGACACTTGCCCAAGGTGCCACGCAGTGTGACTGAACCCAGAACGATGTGGTTGGTAAGCAAGCTACTTACCACAAGGCCACTCCTAATATTTCTTTTCTTGTGCCAAACTAAAATATCGAGGTATATTTCTTTGCACCTGTTTGACATTTTGATAGGTATGTTTCACCAAAGTTTTGTTGACCAATACGTGATATTCTATAACATGATTTTCTGTACATTTATTCCAAGAGAGACATTTTCCACAGATGCCATTTGATATTGCAACAACGTTATCGCGTATATTTTGGTGCTTCTACAAATCGCATGCCTGATGTCGTCCACAGAAATGGAACGCAATCGATATTTTCAGTTCTTTTAAAAGGTCTTCAAGAGATCTACCGTTTCGTTTTGTATAAGGCATTTCATAAAGATCACATACTAGGTCTGATCAATAAATATCCGGACTGCTGCCATAGTAATGAGGCTAAATCACGCAGAGTATTACCACTTGGCACGGATTGACCTTGAACTCCGTTTTGTATGTGCACTAACTTTTAACATTCTAGCTCACTTGCGTTGTTTACAGCAGCGCTTGGAAAGAATGTGCGTAGCGTGTGATCATCGCATTGACTGTAACAGAGAAAGTTGTCATGGCGACACCTGCTCAGAGGCCTACGCAAAGTTGCAGAAAATGTATGGAGGGATGTTTCCAAGATGGTCGAAAACATGTGGATATTGACCAACGTTCTCGGAGACCCGGAACTAGCAGAACTGAGAAAAACATCGCAATTGTGCTTGATGCTATGAAAGGTAATCATCGAATCACCATTCCTGAGTTATCAGAGGATGTGCAGATGAGCTACGGTTCAGTTCAGTGCATTATTACTGAAGTTTGGGTAGGAGACGCGTCTCTGCCAAGTTTATGCCAAAACTAATTTCACCTGACGCAAAAGACACTCGGGTTTCAGATGCACAATTTCTCCTTCATTGTACCGTGAACGATGAAAAATTTTTGAAAATTTGCGTACATGTCTGAGCAAGTATCGCCAAGCTTTTGGCAAAATTTGATGCAGATTCTCCGCTCAGCGTTTTCATGGTCAAAGCAGCGATCACGCGCTACGCGCCTTCCTTCCAGGCACTGCTATAAACACTGGCAGTAAGCTAGAACAGTAAAACGTAGTGCGCATGCACAGCAGAGTTTACGGTCAATCTGCTCCAAGTGGCCTCACTCTCACTGCTTTAGCAACAGTCCGGATACTTATTGATCAGCCCATGTACACTCTAGGCGTACAAATGTGAGCTGACGTATCGTTCACGTGTCGAAGAAAGGGCTTCCATGTTGACTTTGGTGTTTTCTTCTCTAAGTATTCGGGAAACTTATGCAGATATAAACCTATATATTCTGGAACGGTGAGTGTTGTATATGCAGGTCTTGAAATACTATTATTCCAGCTGTTGAACGGTCGAGTAGGGTCCGTCAGCAAGTCACAGCTACATGTTCGTCTCACGTAGGTTGTTGTTCACTTTTCATGTTTTTAAAGTTTATGGAATGAATACCTTGGGAATGAATGCCTTGGAATAAGCACTGGTACTGCAAATGCATTGTGGGATATTGTCTTGTCGTAGGATGAGGAATCCGACCGACATTTTTCATAAGTCTAGTGTAAAGTTTCAGTTCCTTCAATCTTTGTTCATAGCATCTTTGTACGACATATTTCCATCAATGGCTAGGTATTCGTAGCATAGTTGAAAAAGGGGTAATAGAAAGACCATTGATGCATGGATTTCCGGATTCGGACACTGATTTTTCGAAGCCTGCAATCGGGTACAAACACTCCTTTGCGAAAACCAGATTTCTATGTTAGTTGGAAATGATACATGTATGTACATATGCACATATAAATGTATATATGTATATATGCACATATGAATGTATATATGTATATATGCATATATGCACATATGTATACAGTAGACATAATCATTAGTCTATATGACTATACCATTCCCAATAACATCCTTGTATTTTTATTTGCAAATATATTTACATTTACATGAAATTTTAGTCCTAAAATGGTGGCACGAACATTTGGGCATCTGATGCGCATTCATGAAAATTTTAACTTCTGTGCATTGCAATTTGAAAACATTTCAATCGTATTAACTACATAATGCATTGATAAGGAAAGAATGCCAAACTCACTTACAGAAGTATGAAAGAGCCTAAATACAACTTCTCAATCCACCAGAATGTCTACCAGGTAACAAAATATGTAAGCGAATAGTTCAGTGTATTCCATTTTAGTTTTTGTTCACCATTTCCATTGTTTTTATTATTACTAATTGTTGTAAGGCAGCGAGCTGCCAGAATCGTTAGCACGATGGGCGAAGTGCTTAGCAGTATATTCTGAGTTCAAATTCTGCCAAGGTCGACATTGTCTTTCCTCCTAAAATACGTATCAGTTAATCACTGGGATTGATCGAATTCACTCTCGCCCTCCTCCTAAATTGCTGGCCTTGTGCCGAAATTTGAAATCATTATTACTATTTTTTGAAGCTATTGTTGTTTAACCCTAATATTCTACAGATCTACAATTAAAATTATTTAAGTTGTTCTCACTCAGTTTTCTTAAGCGTATGCAGAGCCACTTTTTCGAATGCTTCGTCTGGCCACCGGTTTCTTGCTTTGGTTGTTATTTGTAAATCGACGTTGATAGACCAGTGACGCTACAGATGATTTGGGCGAATATAGAAAACTATTTTATGTACTGTTTCTTGCCCACATCATCACGGTAAAATATGATCAGCAGGAGATTTGTCCTTATTTGTAGCAGGTCAAAAAGAAATGGACAAACGTAGAATCGAAGATATGGGTAAACCCGTATTCATTGTCATACACAGTCGAATTATACTGTAATTTATGAAATTACATAAAAATGCCTGCAACTAAAATTCTTTTGGAGTTTATTCTATATGTATTAATGGTATGCTGCGTTGCATGAGATTAGTTATTTCCCTTGTCAAAACATACTTGGCTTTATGGCAGTCAGAATATTCATCATTAATATTCGTGGAATAAATCCATTAAAACGGAGAAATTGTCAGGATAGCTCTAGTAATGTATGAAAACTTTTAACTTTGGTTCTAAACCTTCTGAAGCCAAACAGTTCTACAACGAAAATACTTTCCCTTGTCAGTCGTATAATCCTGTATACGTTGTCTTCCTGAAATGATTGGCCAAAGACCAACAAAGAAAATGGTAAATATACTAGATGACTTATCACATTAATTAGCTCGGCACTTAAGACTATGAGTTAATTGTGATTTGCACTATAAATAGACTGGAATACAAAGACATGTTAAAATCATTACCAATGCAGCATTGATTGTATTTAAAACCAGTGGACAATTTGTGTCATGTTTGACTTCAGCTATATTTCAATGTAAGAATAACAGTGATCTAATATAATATCTCCCATTACTTCGACTGACGTTTTCTAATGTATTTAGGTATGTATGTGTTATCTGTGTGATATGAGAATCATAATACGTGGTACGAACACTAGTAAAATCGAATGTTGTCCAGTACTGCATTCTTGTTATTAATAGAATTGTAAGGAAGATTTCTATACAAATCAAAAGATATTTCAGCGGTACCATTGTTGCAAACTATAAGTTTTGGTCGTTAAATTGTTTTAGCTCCTAACGGAATATCTTTGAATAAATCAGTATATTATGATGTGAACCCGGAACGTTGTTATACGCACGTATATAAATACATATGTAGATATATACATGCGTATGCACTTAGACAACGCCACACGCGCACGCACACTTTCATGAGATAGTTTTACAAAAAGCAAGTAAGAACAAGTGCACAATCTCATTTGGAAAGTATTTGATTATAGGAACATAGGAAATGTGAGTTTTATGTGTAACTAAAGCAAGGCAAAGTATTGTTACATACACGCTTCGAAAAAAAAACAAAAAAACAAACTGGAGAAACGTACAGCGGAATTGATGTCTGAACACATGTACGAACAACAGAGAGACGTCAGCACTTGATGACGTTTCTCAACTTTTTGGTTTGTATATATGTATGTGTGCATCTATGTCTATGTGTGTATATATATGTGTGTGCATGCGTGTATATATATATATATATATATATACAGAGAGAGAGAGATAGACAGATAGATATACATACATGTAAATATATATGCAAATATATTCACATGCATATATATATGTGCATGTGTGTAGTGTATATATATATATATATATATATATATATATATATATATATATATATCGAAAAATAGATAGATAGATACACATACATGTTTAATATATATGTATTAATGCATATATATATATATGTGTGTGTGTAGTGTATATATATATATATATATATATATATATAGATATGCAGGGCAGGGAATCATCAATTAGTAATAAAATTAATAATTAACAATTCTGCCGGGTAGCTCAGTATGAAAAAAACCTTCTTCGGTAAAATTTATAATCATAAATATATAGGGATTGACAGTAACCTGCTTCTCCAACATACTGAGAATTCAGAAATAGCAGTCAAAGAACTACTGATTTCAAAACTACAAATTATTACTCCAGATTGATATCGATATTTTTGATACACACAGAACAAAAAACAATAGAGAAGAGTAAAAAACACTTGCCTTTAGTTAATTTAGTACAATTGTTTCACAGTTAAGAGTACATAATACTCTATTCTGATCTTCAGCTAAATATTCTAATAAATTTGTTAATGTCTAAATAACTCACGTTAATTTTGACCATGTGAACATCAATACCACGTGAAGAAGACGTTAAGAAATTTATCGGCCAGTAAGTTCAAAATCTCTCACCCTAATGAATTTCAATTCAGTGTGTATCAGAAATAGTCCCGTTTAGGAAAGAGACTCGTACGAATTCCTGCGGTATAACTATCCACCTTGGAGTTATTATTAAAATATAGATATGCAGGGCAGGGAATCATCAATTAGTAATAAAATTAATAATTAACAATTCTGCCGGGTAGCTCAGTATGAAAAAAACCTTCTTCGGTAAAATTTATAATCATAAATATATAGGGATTGACAGTAACCTGCTTCTCCAACATACTGAGAATTCAGAAATAGCAGTCAAAGAACTACTGATTTCAAAACTACAAATTATTACTCCAGATTGATAGCGATATTTTTGATACACACAGAACAAAAAACAATAGAGAAGAGTAAAAAACACTTGCCTTTAGTTAATTTAGTATATTTTAATAATAACTCCAAGGTGGATAGTTATACCGCAGGAATTCGTACGAGTCTCTTTCCTAAACGGGACTATTTCTGATACACACTGAATTGAAATTCATTAGGGCGAGAGATTTTGAACTTACTGGCCGATAAATTTCTTAACGTCTTCTTCACGTGGTATTGATGTTCACATGGTCAAAATTAACGTGAGTTATTTAGACATTAACAAATTTATTAGAATATTTAGCTGAAGATCAGAATAGAGTATTATGTACTCTTAACTGTGAAACAATTGTACTAAATTAACTAAAGGCAAGTGTTTTTTACTCTTCTCTATTGTTTTTTGTTCTGTGTGTATCAAAAATATCGCTATCAATCTGGAGTAATAATTTGTAGTTTTGAAATCAGTAGTTCTTTGACTGCTATTTCTGAATTCTCAGTATGTTGGAGAAGCAGGTTACTGTCAATCCCTATATATTTATTATTATTATTATATATATATATAGATATATATATATATATATATATATATATTTATATGAAAAAAAAATCAGAATAAGATAAAAATCCAAGGTTGAGTATAATATAGAACATTTATAAACAGAAGGTCTTACAGCTGTTTCCAGGATATTTCTTATATCCCTTCTTCATCGGAGACGGTATAAGAAAATGGTTAAGCAATAGTTAATGCAGATAAGATACGAAATAGCATTCAACAGCACTGTGTACAAATTCTATACTTGGAATGACCAGTTTCAAATACTATTGCAAATTACTCACTAGGTTTGAGAATCTTATATGTATAACATTCTGCCTAAATAATAGATCTGCAAATGCAATATCCATGCATATCTCACCGTCTATTTTCATTCCTCCACTTCACTCCCTATTTCGTATCTTATCTACATTAACTATTGCTTAACCATTTTCTAACACCATCTCCGATGAAGGAATATCATAAATATCCTGGAAACAGCTGTAAGACCTATTTATAAATGTTCTAAAATCTTCACAGCGTTGGATTTTAAACTCATTCTGATTTTTTATTTTGTATATACACACGCTAATATATGACCTACTTTGGACTCTTTATTCGCCTAATCACCGAACCTGAAGCTTAACTATGGTCTATCCATAGCACTTACTCAGCATTACCTGACACTTTTGTCTTACTGACACCATTACCTCTCATAACCTCCATTTCTATAGATTCATTTATTTATTTATGTAGGTCTGTGTAGAATGAGGAGACAAGCGAAAGAAAGATGCTCTCCATACATTTATTCAGTTACATATATTACCTAAAACAGTTTGACTTGGCCTCGTGCGCCTTAAAGTTTCGTAACCTTGACACAGGACCCTAGTATGCTAAACCAAACTCATTTAAGGAATAAAATATAATGCGAGCTGGCAGAATCGTTTGCGCGCGGGGCAAAATACTTAGCGCAATTTTGTCATAGTTTACATTCTGAGTTTAAATACAACCGAGATCGCTTTTCCTTTAATCCTTTCGGGGTCGAGAAAATAAGTACCAGTTGAATATTGCGCTTCATGCACTACATCGTAGACAGGGTAGTTAAGGAACCTGGCATGGGTGGGGCCCTGATCAATTTGGATCAATCCAAAGCTTTCGGTATAGTAGACCATTGGTACTTCGAGGCTGTCCCCATAGCAGCCGGTTTCGGTCCCGTCTTCCGCGGCTGGATAGCTGCTTTGTACAGAGGTATCTGTTCGGTAGTTCGCTTGAATGGGCATCTATCAAGACCTTGCGACATTGCACGTTCGGTCTGTCAGGGATGCCCCCTCTCGTCGCTTCTGTACATATTGACTATCGAGCCACTACTGCTGAAACTGGCGACGCTGAGGGGCATCCCGCGAGAACTGGGGTGCAGGACGTACATGTCCGCATACGCGAACGACGACGCCGTTATAGTGTCTAGCCATGAGCAAATGAAGCTTGTCGGAGAGACACTGAATGACTACGAAGCGGTGACGGGAGCGAAAATCAACCGGGAAAAGTCTGTGGGATTGCGGCTCGGCATCTGGAGAAGCAAGTCCATGCCGTCCGGCAGCACCTCAGTAGTGGGACGCTGGACTGACGGTCCGGTCAATTTACTCGGGGTCTGGTTCGGTCGGACCTCCAAACGGAGAAGAACTGGGATGAGATGAGTAAGGTGGCTATTCTCTCCCGGCAATGGGCCGAGAGGAATCTGTCCCTAAAAGGTCGGGCGGTGGCGAATGCGTACATCGCGTCCGTCATCAACTACCTCCTCACCGTCCTGCCTTGTCCCGACCCTACCATCACCAAATTGTAACGCATGTTCTTCAGCTTCTTGTGGAAAGGAAGCGTTGCGACGGTCAGGCGATCCGTTTGCTGCCATCACCCGCTGAAAGGAGGTCTGGACATGCCGTGGTTGATGATGCGCTGACACGCGCTGAGACTGCGACATCTCCCACTCTACGTTGACGACGGTGGACAAGGTCGTCTCCATGACCGACCTGCAGTCCTGGATTAAAATGAGGGCGAGGAAGGGCGAATGGCACCGTGGGTGTCGCGTTGCTCTGGAGCAACTCTACCGTCCCGGGTCGTCCTTGAGCGACTGAATTACAACAAAAGTATTCTACAAGGAATTAGTGGAGGGTAGGTACGACGACGATCTCGGGGCTAACCTGGACGTAAATGAGGAACACTTGACCAGCCTGTTCAAGAAGACTTTCGGTTCGGGACCTATGGACAACTTCCAGAAATCCCTGGCCTAGCAGTGCTACCGAGAAGCGCTACCCGTTCGGGATAAACTCTACAGGCACGGCTCGAAAAACACGGGGCCAGCCTGCCCGAGATGCAGTCAGAGCGGCGAAATCGTTTTGCACGCACTCGTCCAGTGTACAACCATTTCCGACCTGTGGGTATATATCGAACGACTGTTGTCACGTGTGTGACGAGTCGGTTTATCAACCGAGTCTATCGTCAATATCGTGACGCCTCCTTCCTTTAAACGGGAAGGAAGAGCTGTTTTTATCGTACTTGTGGCTATGGCGAAAGAATGTATCTGGTGGACGCGTCTGAAAGGTTTAGAGACAAACACTTTCCTCTCTGGTCAATCTTTCATCAACTTTTTCAAGTATCACTTGAAAAGGAAGGTGAGAGTCGAGAGGCAAGTGTAGTCTAATGAATGTTTCCAAAAAAGATGGGTGAATGTAGTAGGGATGGCACGTATAAATGAAGCCACCTTGAGCATGATCCTATGAAACGGAAAAGTTTTAAAGCAGAGAGTTACTTCCCTTGTGTAATTAAATCTATTAACATGTAGCATTATTGCCCGAGGTTACCGTGGTCTTTTTGTAGGTGTTTCTTTCCACGGATTTACCTCCCCATTTCTTGGAAACTTTTTGTAGTAATATAGTTCTGTATTTAAGATATGAGGAATGATTTACATTATTTACATTATTTCCATTTCAAGGATATTTGTCCTCATCTTGTTTGTTGTTAACACAACGTTTCGGCTGATATACCCTCCAAGACTCCCCCAAGATTCCGAGTTCGATTCACGTCAGCGACCTGATTCATAATAATAATAATAATAATAATAATAATAATAATAATAATAATAATAATAGTAACATCGTTAGGAATGAGAACCCAGGTTCGAAATTTCCCCAAGACACCTGACGAAGGCTGGAGGGTATATCAGCCGAAACGTTGTGTTAACAACAAACAAGATGAGGACAAATATCCGTCAAATGTAAATAATGTAAATAATGTAGTTTTTGTAGTATTTCAACTTTTTTTGTGTGTAATCCAGACGATTTCAATCCCTTTTGATCGTCCCTAATTTTTTTTTTACTTTATTTATTTTTGCCCCCTTCGAAAAGAAAAGCTCTACATCGTGTTTCTCCCCTCTACGATCAGCCTTGAGTGGTCAACAAAGAAATTTATCTATCTATCTATCTATCTATCTATCTATCTATCTATCTATCTATCTTTCCCGTCGAGACAGGTTTTCAGAGACCGGATTAGCACGTTAGTAAAGAGGGCTTTGACGGGAGCCATCGTCAACAACAAATGGTGGTTTGCCCTCAAGAGAGCAGTAAGGGCGGAAGCAATAAGGTATAGCAGGGCACTAGCTGTAGAGAGGAACAGAGTAGAGGGGGAGCTAGTGATAAAGTTAGAAGAGGCATTGCGAAGTGGCATCGCATCCGACGTTTTAGCGGCGAGGTTGGCCCTCGACCAACACTTCAATGCTAAACACGAAGGGTGTGCTGTCAGGGCAAGGATGCGTGCTCTGAGGAATGAAGGTGTTGGAGCCGCACGAGACGCCCAGGTGGCGGAGGCGCAGCGGGGTAACAGAGCCACCATCTGGTCTCTGGTAGACGAACAGGGGCGCGAATTGCTCGAGCCGAGCAAGATGTGCGAGGCGTTTCAGCGGCATTTTGCCCGCCTGTTCGGGAGGAGTGGCGAGCGAGAAGGCAGGGTGGACCTTAGTGCCTACCTGCACAGCTTGCCACGACTCTCGGCAAGAGAGGCGGAGTGCTGCGAAGGGGTCATCACGGCGGAGGAGGTGAGGGACGCGATGGCGGGTTGCTCGACGTCAAATCTCCGGGTTTGGATGGTCTGCCCTACAAGCTTTACAACTGTATGCCAGACTTGTTTGGAGACGTCTTGGCGGCAGTGTACTGCAACTGGCAGCAGAACGGGAGCATTCCCGGTTTTGTGAGCCGAGGAGCGGTAACACTGCTGAAGAAAGATCCAAACAAGGGGGACGCCTTAGATAACTTTAGGCCCATCACTCTGCTCAATGCAGACATGAAAATTTTGGCCAAGGTGTTAGCCAAGCGGTTGGCACTTGTCATCGAGAAACTGGTCGGTAGGGTGCAGACGTGCACCGTGCCGGGCCGGAGCATCCATGACAACCTCCATCTGATGCGCTACATCATAGAGAGGGTAGTTAAGGAACCTGGCATGGGTGGGTTCCTGATCAATTTGGATCAATCCAAAGGTTTCGATAGGGTAGACCATCGATATTTGGAGGCCGTCCTCGAAGCGGCCGGCTTCGGTCCCGTTTTCCGCGGCTGGATGGCTGCCTTGTACACAGACTTCCGTTCGGTTGTTCGCGTCAATGGACGTCTATCGGGACCCTTCGACATTGCACGTTCGGTTCGTCAGGGATGCCCTCTGTCGCCGCTCCTGTACGTATTGACTCTCGAGCCACTACTGTAGAAGCTGGCGACCCTGAGGGGCATCCCACGAGAACTGGGGTGCGGGACGAGCGTGTCGGCATACGCGGACGACGTCACCGTCATAGCGTCTAGCCACGAGCACATCGACCTTGTTGGCGAGACGCTGAAAGACTACGAAGCGGTGACGGGAGCGAGAATCAACCGGGATAAGTCGGGGGTTTGCTGCTCGCCACGTGGAGAAGCAAGCCCATACCGTCCGGCAGCGCCTCAGTAGTGGGACGCTGGACGGTCAAGTTGCTCGGAGTCTGGTTCGGTCCGGACCTGCAGACGGAGAAGAACTGGGACGAGATAACGAGTAGGGTGGCCACTCTCTGCCGGCAATGGTCCGAGAGGAAGCTGTCCCGAAAAGGTCGGGCGGAGGTGGCGAACGCGTACATCGCGTCCGTCATCGAACACCGCCTGACCGTCGTGCCTTGTCCCGATCACGCCATCACCGAAATGGAGCGCATCCTCTTCCGCTTTTTGTGGAAAGGAAGCGTTCCGATGGTGAGGCGATCCGTATGTTGCAACACCCGCTGAAAGGAGGTCTGGGCATGCCGTGGTTGATGATGCGCAGACATGCACTGAGACTGCGACATCTCCGGCTCTACGTAGACGACGGTGAGCAGGTGTGGTCGCCGTTTGTGCGACGCGCTTTTCCGCAGCTCGTCTCCATGACCGAGCTGCAGTCGTGGATCAAAAAGAGGCCGAGGAATGGCGAATGGCACCGTGAGTGTCGCGTTGCTCTGCAACAACTTTGCCGTCCCGGGTCGACTTTGAGCGGGTGAATCACAACGAAGTCATTCTATAGGGGATTAGTGGAGGGCAGGTACGACGACGATCTCGGGGCGAACCTGGGCGTCGACGAGGAATACCTGACCCGCCTGTTCAGGACGACTTTCGGGCCGGGACCTATGGACAACTTCCAGAGATCCCTGGCCTGGCAGTGTTACCGAGAGGCGCTACCCGTTCGAGATAAGTTCTATAGACACGGCTCGCGAAATGCAGGGCCGACCTGCCCCAGATGCGGTCAGAGCGATGAAACCGTTCTGCACGCACTCGTGCAGTGTCCAACCATTTCGGAGCTGTGGGCTTATGTCGAACGACTGCTGTCACGTGTGGGACGAGTCGGTTTATCAACCGAGTCTATCGTCAATATCGTCACGCCTCCTTCCTTTAAACGGGAAGGAAGAGCTGTATTTATCGTACTTGTGGCTATGGCGAAAGAATGCATCTGTTGGACGCGTCTGAAAGGATTAGAGACAAATACTTTCCTCTCTGGTCAATCTCTCATCAACTTGAAAAGGTATCACTTGAAAAGGAAGGTGAGAGTCGAGAGGCAAGTGTTGTCTAGCAAATGTTTCGAAAAAAGATGGATACATCTAGCAAGAATGGCACGTATAATTGACGAAGCCACCTTGACCATGATTCTATAAAACGTTTAAAAATTTTGTAAACAGAGATTTACTTACGTTTCTTGCATAAATAAAAGGAATTTTATTTAACAAACTGTGACACTAAGGACCGAGGTTACCGTGGTCTTTTCGTAGGTTTTTCTTTCCACGGATAACCTCCCCATTTATTGGGAATTTTCTGTATTATTTCGTATTTTGTGTAAATACCCCAAACGTTTTGCGATGTATTTTTTTTCATCGTTGTCCCCACTTTTGTTTTTTTTTCTGCTTTGTTTTCGCTCCCCTCGAAAAGAAAAACTCTACATTTGTATTTTGTCCCCTCTATGTTGAGCCCTGTGTGGCTAATAAAGAAACATATCTATCTATCTATCTATCTATCTATCTATCTATCTATCTATCTATCTATCTATCTATCTATCTATCTATCTATCTCTCTGCCTGTCAGCTACACAGACCACAAATTTGTCACTTTGTACGCTTGACTTAGATAAGACACATAGACAGGGTCCCGGTTACTGGAAGCTGAACGCGTCGTTCACGGCACGCCAGGATTACAGGGCCCGGATTAGCACTTTAGTTAAGAGAGCATTAACGGGTGCCATCATCAACAACAGATGGTGGTATGCTCTCAAAAAAGCAATCAAGTCAGAATCGGTTAGGTACAGTAAGGCCCTAGAGTTAGACCGAAATAGAATAGAGGGAGACCTAGTTAAGAAATTAGAAGAGGCACTTAGTATTGGCATCGCGTCCAACGTAGTGGCGGCGAGGTTGGCCCTCGACCAACACTTCAACGCCAAACACGAAGGATTCGTTGTCAGAGCTAGGATGCGTGCTCTGAGGGACGAGGGAGTTGGAGCGGCCCGAGAGGCCCGAGTAGCGGAGGCGCAACGAGGCAACAGAGCCACCATTATGTCTCTGACAGATGAAGAAGGGCGCGAATTACTCGAGCCTGAAAGGATGTGCGAGGCCTTTCAACAGCACTTTGCCCGACTGTTTGGGACAACTGGTGGGTCAGAACGCAGAGTAGACTAACCCTAACCCTGCATGGCCTGCCACGACTCTGAGCAAGAGAGGCGGAGTGTTGTGAAAGACTCATCACAGCCGCGGACATACGGGATGCGATGGCAGGCTGCAAGGGAGACAAGTCGCCAGGCTTGGATGGTCTGCCTTACGAACTTTATTGTCATATGCCAGATTTGTTTGGAGGCGTCTTGGCAGCTGTCTACTGCAACTGGCAGCAAAACGGGAGCACCCCCGTCTTTGTAAAGCGAGGAGCAGTGACACTAGTAAAGAAAGACCCAAACAAGGGGAACGTCATAGATAATTTTCGGCCAATCACTCTGCTCAACGCAGATTTGAAAATTTTTGCCAAGGTGTTAGCCAAGCGGTTGGCACTTGTCATCGAGAAACTAGTCGACAGGGCGCAGACGTGCGCCGTGCCGGGTAGGAGTATCCATGACAGCCTCCATCTGATCCGCTACATCATGGACACGGTAGTTAAGGAACCTGGCATGGGTGGGGCGCTGATCAATTTGGATCAATCAAAAGCCTTCGATAGGGTAGACCATCACTACTTGGAAGCCGTCCTCATTGCGGCTGGTTTCGGTCCCGTCTTCCGCGGTTGGATCAGTGCCTTATACAGCGGCATCCGCTCGGTAGTTCGCGTAAACGGTCATCTATCCAGACCCTTCGGCATCATGCGTTCGGTTCGTCAAGGATGCCCCCTCTCGACCCTTCTCTATGTCTTGATTCTTGAGCCTCTACTGTGGAAGCTGGCGACGCTGAGGGGCATCCCATGAGAGCTGGGATGTAGGACGAGCGTGTCTGCATACGCGGACGACGTCACCGTCATAGTGTCGAGCCAAAAGCACATCGAGCTGGTCGGCGAGAGACTAAAAGAATACGAAGCGGTAACGGGAGCAAAAATTAACCGCGATAAGTCAGTGGGCTTGCGGCTCGGCACCTGAAGAAGCAAGCCCATGCCGTCTAACAGCGTCTCCACTGTGGGACGCTGGACCGACGGGCCGGTTAAATTGCTTGGTGTCTGGTTCGCTCCGGACCTCTAAATGGAGAAGAACTGGGGCGAAATAACGACTAGGGTGGTCACTCTCACCCGGCAATGGGCCGAGAGGAAGCTATCCCTAAAAGGTCGGGCGGAGGTGGCGAACGCGTACATTGCATCCGTCATCGAATACCGTCTGACTGTCGTGCCTTGTCCCGACCCTACCATCACCAAACTGGAACGCATACTCTTCCGCTTCTTGTGGAAGGGAAGCGTTCCGATGGTTAGGCGATCCATTTCCAATCAACAGCCGCTAAATGGAGGGCTGGGTATGCCGTGGTTGATGATGCGCAGATATGCGCTGAGACTGCGACATCTCCGGCGATTCATAGACGACGGTGAACAGGTGTGGTCGCCGTTTGTGTGGCGCGCTTTCCCGCAGCTCGTCTCCTTAACCGAACTGCAGTCGTGGATTAAACAGAGACCTATGCTCGACGAATGGCACCGCGAGTGTCGCGTTGCTCTCAAGCAACTCTGCCGTCCGGGACCAATCTTGTGCAACTTTGATTCCACAAAAGCGTTCAATAGAGGATTAGTGCAGTTGAGGTGCGACGACGATCTCGGGCAGAATCTGGGCATCGACGAGAAACACCTGACCCGCCTGTTCAGGACAACTTTCGGGCCGGGACCTATGGAACACCACTAGAGATCCCTGGCCTGGCAGTGCTATGGAGAAGCATTACCTGTTCGGGATAAGCTGTACAGGCACGGTTCGAGACACACCGGACCGACCTGCCCGAGATGCGGTCAGAACGACGAAACTGTTCTGCACGCACTCGTGCACTGTCCAAAGATTTCCGACCTGTGGGCTTATGCCGAACGGCTGCTGTCAAGTGTGGGACGAGTCCGCCTGTCAGCCGAGTCTATTGTGGAAATTGCTCCCCCACCGTCCCTCAACAGGAAAGGCAAGGCAGTGTTCATCATACTGGTGGCCATGGTTAAAGAATGTGTGTGGTGGACCCGAGCGAAAGGATTAGAGACGAAAACTTACCTCTCTGGCCAATCGCTCATCAACTTTTTCAAGTATCACTTGAAAAGGAAGGTGAGAATAGAGAGACAGTTTTTGTCTCGTGAAAGTTTCATTAAAAGGTGGGTGAATGTATCAAAGATGGTGCGTACGAGTGACGATACCTCTTTGAGCATGATCCTATAAATCGAGAAAAAAAAAGAAAAAAAATATAGATAGAGCGCTTTGCTCTCATGTGTCTATTCCCTGCTGAAGTTACCATGGACTTTTCCGTAGGCTTTTCTCTCCATGGATAAACCTAATATTACCCCATTTTACACAATTGACATTTTCTGTGATATACGATACCATTTTTTTTTCCCCTACCGATCCCGTTTGATCGGATTTTTTAATTTTTATTTTACCTTTTTTTTTTCTTTATTTTTAAAGAAAAGCTCTACAGTTGTATTTGTCCCCTCTGTGTGCAGCCCTGTGTGGCTAATAAAAGAAAGTTACATGTCTGCCTGTCTGTCTGTCTGTCTGTCTCTTTCTCTGTCTATCTATCTATCTATCTATCTATCTATCTATCTGTCTGTCTGTCTGTCTGTCTCTCTCTCTCTCTCTCTCTCTCTCTCTCTCTCTCTCTCTCTCTCTCTCTCTCTACCCACACACACACAGACACACACACACACATATATATATATATACATATATCCATGTGGTGTCTTGTTTTTCTGTCTGTCTGTCTGTCTGTCTGTCTATCTATCTATCTCTCTCTCCGTCTGTTTGTCTGCCTGCCCCTCTGTCTATCTCTCTCTCTCTCTGTTTATATATATATATATATATATATATATATATATATATAGTTTTAGGGAAAATAACCAATTTTCAAGAACTCATCGATGAAAATCCACTATCACATATAGAAAAATTAATAATTAAAAGCACAATAAATGAGTATAATATAAAGTAAAGTAAATATCATAAGATAAATATAATATAATATATATATATATATATATATATATATATATATATGGTGGTTGTCTACTCCTTAAACAGAGTTTGACCACCTCCTGCACCTACACCTTAGCCCTTTCATGGCGTCTGATGTGGCTTTTTAAACCAGACAGTGTTTTGAAAAAACACCCACACAGATTGCACCTCTGATCTGCACTACCAATACCTGCAAGTAAGTTCTGCTCATTGTGGATCCTAACATGTCTTTTAAGACCCCCATTGGATTTGCAAACCCTCTGGCACACACCACATTCAAACGTGTGCACAGACATATAATCAGAATAGCTGGATGAAGTTTGTTTTCCATGGGTTCGCAGGTGAGATTTGAGGCCAGCCAAGGACAGACATGGTCTGTCACAGACTGTGCACACAAAAAGGTCCTTGTCATTCACCTTCTCAGTCTTTACATTTTTCCTTAAATATCTCTTGAGCCCTGCTTGCATCACCCTGGCCTCTTCAAATGCTTTCACTCCACTCCACACCCTTGTTCGCCATCCAACTCGATCTGAAGCGAGGACTTCTATATCTTTTGGAGCCATTCCAATTGACTTCATAGCAGTCCTTATGCCATCCTTAAACCTTTTTTTAGGTTTATGCCGATAAAGTTTCCCCTCTGCAAGCTCACCATAAAACAGCTGTTTCGGCATGCGTTCATCTGCCATTCGAACAATATGGCCACACCATCTCAATTGGTTCCTCAAAATCATGGCTTTAATTGAGGGGAGGCCTGCAGATGCAAGGATATCTGTGTTTGGAGTAAAAGAATTCCATTTAATTCTTAAAATATGACGAAGGCATTTTTGGTGGAATTTTTCTAACATTTTAAAATGCCTTTCATAACAGGTCCAAGTTTCACAGGAATACAATAGGGATGTTAAGACAAATGATTTGTAAAGAGCCAGCTTTGTATTGTTATTTATATGTCGCTGGCGCCAGACACGTGACTCCAAGCCACCAAATGCTTTTGCTGCCCTTTGAATTCGCAGGTGTATTTCCGTATCAAGATTTCCATCATCTTGAACAGAGCTTCCCAGGTAGACAAATGAATTGACAACCTCAAGTAACTTTCCCTTAAAAAAATTTTAGGGAGGTTACAAACAGCACCATACGCAGGTTGATACATTACAACTGTTTTTTTTTTTTTTTTTTTTTTTTTCAGATTGATGGTCAGGCCAAAATCATCACAAGCTGCATCAAATGCAGATACAAGGGATTGCAGACCCGATTCAGAATGACTAACCAGATCGCAATCGTCAGCATACAAAATTTCCCTAATAAGTGAAGTAAAAACCTTCGTTTTAAACTTCAGTCGGGTCAAATTAAAAACATTCCCCGTTGTTCGATATTTTATGTAGATACCCTCCTCAGAGTTTTGAAAGGAATGTGACACCACAACGGCAAAGTATATTGCAAAGAGGGTGGGTGCATCAAGGTCTCCCTGCTTTACTCGATTTTCCACAGCAAAAGATTCAGAAAGCCTACCACCAAAATTAACCCTAGCTCTCATATCCTGATGCAAAGCCTTGACCATGTTTATAAACTTTTCTGGGCAACCAATTTTCCCCAGAATTAGCCACAGATCACTTCGATTAACATTATCGAATGCTTTGCTCAAATCAACAAAGCAATGGTACAGAGCAAGATTCTGTTCAATGCACTTCTCCTGTAATTGTCTGACAGTAAAGATACAATCAGCTGTGCCCCTGGAGGAACGAAAACCACACTGAGACTCAGACACCATACTTGGAACTATAAAGGTATTTAAACGTTCTAACAAAATGCGGGCGAGCACCTTTCCAACCACAGACAAAAGGGAAATCCCACGAAAATTACCACACAGATCCTTTGGCCCCGATTTATATAAGGAGACAAGAATGGCATCAATCCAGTCTTGAGGCACTTGCTCACTTCTCCAACAGTGACAAATTAAAATATTTAAGAGTTCCATCATTTTGTCACCCCCATATTTCAAGACTTCTGCACAGATTCCATCAGATCCTGGAGACTTGTTGTTATTCAGCTTATTCATAGCTAAATAAATGTCATTTAGAGTTGGTTCAGATGCCATCTCTTCTATAACTGGAAGTTGTTCAATTTTTTCTATCGTCCTCATATTAACGGATGATGGTCTATTCAAAAGTGCAGAGAAATGTTCTACCCAACGCTTATAAATAGAAGCGGTGTTAGTCAGAAGAAAACATCCATCTTCTGTTCTCACTGGAGCTACTGAAGAAAATTTTGGACCATATACCTCCCTAACATAAGAATACAAACAACTGGCATCATTTCTATCAGCTGCTTCTTGTGCCCCTTTTGTCCTATCATTCCACCATTCCTGTTTAATTTTCCTTAGAGCAGTTTGCACCCTCCTTTTCAGCTTTCTGTAAGTTTCATTTGAGTTGGGATTCAATGACTGAGAGAGCAGTGTATTGCCTAAGTTTTGTTTTTCTAAAAGTAGATCATGAATTTCTGCTGATCTATCTGAGAACCAATCTCTGGATTTATGAGATTTAAATCCCACTGACGAACTTGCAGCCTGAAATACTTTTGTTTTGAAATCTTCCCATAAATTGTTTGGGTCAAGATTAATACTTTCTATAGCGTCGTGGAATCTTTGCAAGTTGCTTGATAATTTAAAGTTTGCAACGTTTAACTTTTTGGGTATCTTAGGACCAGACTGTCGGTTTTTAGGCTTTATCGAAAAATCTATTTTGCCACGCAGTAGATGATGGTCAGTCCAGCTCTCTGCCCCTCTCATGACCCGAACGCTAGAAACGTCTTTCATATCACATTTCCTAATCAAAATATAATCTATGAGATGCCAGTGCTTAGATCTTGGGTGCATCCAGGTGGCTTTATATTTATTTTTCTGCTTAAACAGAGTGTTGGTGACAACCAGATCATTCTCAGTACAAAACGTCAAAAGAGCTACTCCATTTCTATTGCATTTTCCAATCCCATGTCGACCTAAAACAGGCCATGAAACATAGTCCCTTCCAACTCTTGCATTGAAATCTCCCAAAATGACCAGCTTGTCAGAAATTGGTACTTTTCTCAATAATCTTGCTAGATTGTTATAAAACTGTCCCACAGTTTCCTCAGAATGGGACATTGTTGGTGCATAAATACTGACAACGGTAAGAAACCTACCTTTTGTCAGTTTGATACGGCATGACATGATCCGGTCAGATATATATATATATATATGTACACACACACATACAATCACACACGCAATGTATTCATGTTGTGTAATTTGGCCAGTACCTTTCCTTTCTGTGAGAGAGTTCGCCACCGTGACTGTTTATTGCTACATATGGTGAAATAATTAAACACTTGGCATATACGTGCACACGTAGCTAGTTCTTGATTATGTACATATGCGTTTGCAAATCGATCGGTGAGTGGAGCTCTTTCTGCAATAGAGCCTACAGCTTCTACTTGTCTAGAAAACATTGTCTACGATATTTCAACCCAAACTGAGCATTATGAATGCTACATGCTCTTGAAAACTAATCAAATATATTAAGATACAAGAATATACACTGTTGGTTTAACATGGACATTATGGTAGTATACAAGTAGAAACACGTGATATATACAGCACAGTGAATTCATCGATAGTGGCAGCTGATCCTCGAATTTCATTTGCTGATGTTTATTCTAATGTTCAAAGAAAACTACCTTATTATTTCATGTCATTTCACCTTGTTGAAATATTATTACAATTGAATAATCGTACGAGGATTGTTATTCAAAGTGTGAACATGTTTAAAAATACATTTCTGTTTTAGACAAGTTGGAGACGTAACGATAAACGATCTTGTCAACATAACATTACTACACACTTGGAGCAATACGTGATGAGATAATTTCTTCAAATTTACAGTAATATAAAATTCAATGTGAAGATCTGTGAACGGCGTGATTAGATTTCATTTCCCACATGGCGCCGTTTTACATCATTCCCTCGATTTATGCAGGTAATGTTTAGAAATGGTTGCAAAGCAGGCTTGGAATTTTGTGTCTCATAATCGACATATAGGATTATGTTTTAAGAGAAATACACAGACGCTTTCTTCTTGTCTACTATCCTCAGGACATTGATAGCAAATATGAGATAAATAATGGCAAACGACTTTAAGAAATGTTTTACTCTTCTTTTTGACAGCATCTCTACATTTGCTCCTTTATGTCACGATACAATGACTAGTGATTCTGTTTATACTAATAACTACAGTAAACCAGCGGCCAGTATAATTTAATCTCACGAGTCATTTCCTCTTCAGAAAACATTAGTGGATAAAATTCGAATTATGAAATAGAAGCTGTCATGGAATATAATCTTTATCTTTCTTTCTATCTATCTATCTATCTATCTATCTATCTATCTATCTATCTATCTGTCTATATACGTCTATATACATCCATACACACACACGCACGCACATACACATATGTTTGTGTGTATATATATATATATATATATATATATATATATATATATATATATATATATATATATAAAACATACTTATGATATGTTTATCTTTGAAAGCCAGAAGTTGTAATATTTCGTCAAAGAAAAATCCTTTTATAGACGTATTGTATTAAACACACACATACATACTTCACACCACGAGAACGTACACCCCCCCCCCCCCCCCCCACACACACACGTACACACACACACACACACACACACACACACACACACACACACACACACACACACACACACACACACACACACACACACACATACACAGACAGAGAAAGAAACCCCTAGAGCGACGAATGCCTATAACGCCGTAGCTGAAGCTTATCAGCGTCGAGTATTCCTGCCACCTCGAAACGAGATTGAATCAGTCAATTTGAAGTATACGGAGACAGCGTTTATGCATTTCACTGCTTTGAACGAAAGAAAAAGTAAACTTCGAAGAGTAAAAATCTTTATTTATATAAAACTTTTAATGTATTCGTATCGTTAAACATCGCTTGTATTGCATAATTTGAATTTTATTCAGCCTTTGTAGCGTCATTGGAAGTTACATATTTTCTGACATGTGCAGCAATGGCCCAACTGGAAGCTACCATACCCGCACTCACTCCTGGGACGAATTTATTTCGCCTAGTATGTTGTGTTTGACACCAGAATACGTATTTTCTTTTCTCTGTAGTTTCAGCTCAGAGCTGCGGCCATGCTGATGCACCACCGTATAAAAAAAAAATAATAATTGGAGAGAAAAAATACTGGAGTGTCTGGCTTTTCAACGGCACATTAAATATCTTTGTTAGCGAAATACATTTGAATAATGATTTTTATTCATATCAAGTAATATGGCTTTCATGGAAGCCATATACATATTACAATGCGATGCCTAAGTCGGCACGTAAACAAGGCGCACCAAAATGTAACATGGGAACCTAACATATGAAAACGTTTAACCGTAAGAAAGAAATCAGTATAGTACTGCCAAGGTAGAAGCCAAACAGTCGAAATATTTTAGCCGGAAAATCCACATAAATTCAACCGTTATTTACGAAAAAACAGAAGCACCAAACATACAGCAATCCCTTGCCATATCGTAGTTCACCTTTTACGGTTTATTAGTTAAGCTTACGCCTCTTTATCCGTATTGTTGTTTTGTATTTATAATATATATATATATATATATATATATATATATATATATACAAACTATAAACATAATTTTTAAAAATATACAGCACAGTACGGTTTCCACTTCGAGGTTCTTCACCTATCGCAATTCTTGAAAATAAGACTTAGGAATTTTCTTGTGCAAGATTAGCTATAAAAATAATAATATACGTAAAGTAAACGACACAGTCGTGTATTGAAATAGACAAACACACGTCCCTCCCCCACACACACGCACATACGCATACCCACAGACACACACAAGCACATACGCACGTGCGTGCTTGTATGCGTGTGTGTACATGTATGCATAAATTAATTGTAATTGTTCATTTTTATTAGGTCTTACAGTCAACAGTTGTGTCTAATCTATTCGATATAGAAATACATTTATTTGATTAAAACAAACAAAATTGCTTTTGAGTAACAAATTTAAACTCTTTTCGGATAAATTGGTTTTCATGATGCTGTATAATTCCTGTTCAATCTGACCACATACCTACCACACTGAATACGTTCAGGCACTAATGAGCTAGTAATAAATTAAAACACAATCGAACACTAGGCTGTAGCAACTCGATTTATATTAAAAAAAAAATAAAAAACTTCATACAGAAACATTCCTAAACACATCTTGTGTCATTGGGGTTCGGCTCAGCAGGCTTCACGATATTATTTTAGCATGACGTTATACAATAACTTATGGCTCCAGTGAACATGGTGTTTTGAAAAATAATATTAAAAAAAGACTAAATATTCGCGCAAATATTGGAATTGCGATTTTACAAATGAATTTAAACATGCTTTCTGAACTCAAGCTATTTTTAATTGTGGATGTGTTAAGCGTTGCATGGAAAGGCCATTGAACCATCGTGCAGAACAGAATTGCTAATATTTGTTACTCACTGGCAATATTACAAGAAAAAACACGAGAAAAATAATTCATGTAAACACAAATAATGCGATAAATTAGATCCATGAAAATCAACAGCGACAATAACAACAGCATCAATAACAAAAATAGAAATGAAAATATTATATTGGGTTTGCATAGTGCACAGAAAGTGATTGCTAAAAGGTAACAATTTAGGAAAGGTGTTTGATATTTTTTTTTTTTCTGTTTTCAAATAAATGCCAGAAATAATATCCAGAAAAAAAAAAGAAGAAAGAAACAAAGCGTTCAAAGAAAAAAGAAATCAATTGATTTTTTTTTTTTTGGTCACAGACGAATAAATCATAGCTATTTGAAAACAGTACAGATAGAACGGTGTGTATTGGATAATTCTTTCTATATATTTATATATAAACACATTTAAGCATGTATACATATAATTTTGTATGTAAGAATACGTGTATATATGTATATATGCATAAGTTTATACGTATATGTGAATGAGCTTTAATAAATTTATACATTTAAATGCGTATGCACATGTTAATATACAGTGCAAGCACCCGCATATGTACACCTCTATATACTCACAGAAGGAGAGAGAGTGTGAGAGAGAGAGAGAGAGAGAGAGAGAGAGAGAGAGAGAAGTGGAAAGGAGGAGAAAGAAAGAGGGGAGAGAAAAGAAAAAATATGAGTTAGAGAAACAGAAAGAGGAAGAGGGGAGAAATAGGGTGGATGAGAAGGAAAGCGGGTGATAAAGTTGTCGTCTGTAAGAAACAGATGACGATGAAAAGTTTTGTATAATATACGTCCATTTATACAGGCATTTATACATAATTACGTGTCCGTCCATCCGTATTCACTCTTACGCGTCAACACAACCCTATGCAAAGACAAACGTACACACATAACGCACACACAGAAAAACAAACAAACATTAATATTTCTATAAACATATGAAGTCATTTACGAGCACATATTTGTATATGAATTTCAAAAATATACGTGTAGGTTACATTAGTGAACATTTAGTTAAAATTACTTCACATAAAACTGTGTTAAAAAATACCATCTACGCAGTCAATCAAAACTATTCCGATACATTCTAACGAATAAAGAAATAGAGTTATTTGAAGTAGTTTGCTAGCAAAACGTTAATATGTATGAGATAAACAGCAAGAAACAATAAAACATATTGTCTCTTTGTTGACTCAAAAGAAATATTACCTAAATAATAGCTTCAGCTTGCTCTTTTCATTCGCTGCTATTTCTGAAACATTAATAAAGACATTTGAAATAGTTTTAGGTGTGTTACACTTACATTAATAATATTTTATTAAACGAAAGTTTTCTAATAAACTACCGAAACATTTTCTAATATTCTCTCTCGTGTCAAGTTGAAAGGTACTCGCTAAATTCGTTATTGTCTTTTTGCTACAGACATGTATTTATTAACGTTTATTTTGTATTGTACACTGTGTGCGTGTAAATGTTTAATAGTTGTATATACATATATGATATCATATACTGCCGTACCATGCAGATTTGTACCGGCACACGCACAGATACACAAAGGCATTTTTGTAAGCATACACATACACACACATGTATATAGGCGATAGAATACCTTTGATTCGTAGTCTGTTGAGCATTAAATATTTTCTACAATTAATGATGAGACATCTAAGGGATAAATACGTCCATTTAATTATATACCGCACTAGTAACTTAAATATATTAACTGCATAAAATAAGCTTTAGACTAATTAAATGAAATTCAATACGACATTTCTTATGGGTTGCCAATAAATCGTGGAACGGTCTGTATGGATGCTCTGCCATCTCCTGCTTTCCTGTAATCGAAGCAAAGAAGAAATGTTTTAGCTATTTTATTGTTGATTAACACAGCTAAGACTTCCTAATACTTAAATATGTAAGTGTAAATTTGACTCACGTTGAGTTGTGTGGACATAGCCGTATAGATGTATACTGAAGCACATTACACGCACCCAAACATAGAGAAATAGTTTTAGATAAACACGGCTGGCCTTCAGTTATATATATAAATACACACACACATACACGCTCGCACACACACATACGCTTACACACACACACACACACACACACACACACACACACACACTCACACACACACACACGTTGATAGATAAATAAATAGATAGAAAAAGAACTAAATATTTTCAGAGGATAAACACATATGTACAAGCATAGAGATATTTGTTTATATCAACAAATAAATATACCTTTACATGGAGTATAAGACCCCCCAGAAAACTAAGGAGGGAATGCACAATTTTTAATTCAGCAGCTGTTTCACGGTGCTCGGACTCATGCAATAGCTACAATGATCGAAAATAGCAGATGGAATGTGAAAGAAGTCATGAATATACAATTAGTCGATTTATTACCATGATAGTCGCTTCCTTTCTTAGGAGGGAAAACTAGCACATAGGCATGTGTGTGTGTGTGTCTGTACACATGTGTGTATGTGTGTGTGGCTGAATTATTGCAATGTTAGATTTGCATCGGATAGAATAATTTGCACTGTTTTTTCCGACTATCTACGCTTTAAGTTTTGATCTATCAGAGGTCGACTTAACTGTATACCATCTGTGGGTTGATAAATAAAATACTAGCATTTGGCGATATATTACCTAAATTGTTAAGGTGTCGCACAAAACGTTTAATTAAATCCGTTTCAGTTTTTTTTTCGTTGTATTTCAAGCCAAGCTTCATCGGCTTTGCGTTGATGGTGATGAAAAAATGTGGGGTGAAGCGTCAGATTGGAGGTATGTGAAAATTGCTATTATCATTTGCTTCGGTTCAGAAATTCTACATCACCCGTCCTGATTAAACATTTATAATAAATTCGTCATGATAACTCGCTAGCCACTAAAACTTTTGTTCTATTTTCTCTCCCTATTTATTTCTGTATTCCTTTCTGTCGAAGAGTGTAGGCTCCAAACGTAAAAGACTTTCTCATTTCCCGGGTGTTAGTCTGGTTTGTGGTTTGCGGTTTACATTTTTTTGTAAATTCTCACTAAAATAAATTATAGAAGATCGTGGAAAGAAACAGAAACTATAGGAAACCTCATAGGCAGCTATATTTTTTAATTCTATGTTTAACGTTGTTTTTTCGTGTGTGTATCCCTTTCTTTGTTTAATTTTTGTTTCTATTCTCTCCGCTGTAGGAAACTCCAAGATTTTTACTGTCAGAAATTAAACTTCTGCTTGCATATCGGCATTGTCTACATCAGATCATATGCCATATCCTGTTATCCACACCACATAAAAGTCGCACATATTGCCAAGAAAAAACTGGGAAAACCACTCAAGGTTGACTATCGGTGGCAGAGCCTGTAACTATCAGTGTTGTGTTGTACTCTCCCATTGCTGCCGCTCGGAAATATACGTCGGTATAAATCTTGTTATTCTAGAGTTCATGGTTTTTTTGCCTCAAAGCAAATACTAGTGTTAGCTAATTTCATTCTGTCAAAGGTAGTGTAACTTAAGTTGTATATTTTATGAATATTTCTAATATTTTGCTCTCTTTGTATCAGCGTCAAAGGATTTAAACTGTCTTTGATATGTGGCACTCTGTCGGTTGCGACGACGAGGGTTGCAGTTGATCTGGTCAACGGAACAGCTTCCAAAAACACGTGTACCCTTTAGGTATTTCTCGTGGGAGATTCGGTGAGACACAGAGTGTAATACGCTGGCCATTGGAAATACAGGTATAACAAAAACAGGAAGGAAGTGTGATAGAAAACTGTAGTGAAAGAGTACTGCATGGTTCGCCACGACCCCCTAGTGGAGCCTCGTAAAGTTTTATGTGTTTTTACTCAATTAACACTCACAAAGCCCGGTCTGGGAATCAAAGACGGTGATCCTACGACCACAAGTCTGCTGCCCTAACCACTGCGTCATTGTGTCGCCACTGTCATTGATGAATAGATATAAACTAACTGATCATTGCTATCAGTTTGATGTACTTGCTCCCTAGAACCGATATAAGTTATTACATTTGAGATTTTATTCAGAAATGAAGCTATATAATTCAATCCTGTATGAACGTCTCGTTATAGAAAAATTCATTTAAATGGTTTTGCTTCTACAGGTAGAAATTTGGTGTCGCCAATTTATCTGAATTATATAAAGCCAATTAAAGAATCATGTGCCATAGATATAAGTAATTCTATGTGAATATACATATAACACTATCTGGATTGGAGTAACTAATATTCACCTAGAGAAGCCGATCGTGTATATATGAGCCAGCTAAAGCAGGAGTGAGAGAGGGAAACAGAGAGACTGAAAGAGAGTGGGAGAATAGAGAGAGAACAATAAAGAAAGCGAGAGAAAGGAAAATAAAGAGAGAGAGAGAGAGAGAGAGAGAGAAAGAAAGAAAGAGAGAAGGAAGCAATGAGAGAAGGAGAGGGAAGTAAAGAGAGCTAGAGAGAGGGAAAAAAGTGAGCGAGAAATAAAGAGAGCGAGAGAGAAGGAAATAAAGTGAGAGATAGGGGGGAATAAAGAGAGAGAGAGAGAGAGAGAGAGAGAGAGAGAGAGGGAGAGAGAGAGAGAGAGGGAGAGAGAGAGAGAGAGGGAGAGAGACAGACGGTTGCAGAAAGAAAGAGGGAATGAGTTGAAGTGTGTCTTGTTTGAATGTAAGTGTGTATATATATGTGTGTGTATACATATGTATCTGTAAGTGTTAGTGTGTAAGTATATGTAAAGTGTTCTGTAATAAAATAACAAACTGTAACAGATAAATAAGCAGAGAATTTTTTTTTTTAAAATTAACAAATTAACGAGTTTCATTTTCGCCACGTGTTAGTCTTGCAGTTTCTAAGAAGACTTTGGGATTTGAACATTTCATCACATCTCCATCTTGCAGAACTGCAACAGTAAAGAAAAAAGAACAAAAAACAAATATTCTTTAACACTTTTGTTGTATAACTTCATCATCAATTTTATTTCACTTATCCCATTCTGTTTACAGACGTGTATCAACTTTATTTGATGTGCTACAAAAACAAAAATAATCTAACGCAAATAAAACACTGAGACAACGTCATCAATTTCAATATTAGCGGATAAAAAAACATTAAAATATAACTATAAAATCGTTTAGCCATTGTGCTGACAATCTCGAAAGATAACTTGTTTCGCAACGATAATAATATTTGCGATTACAAGCGCTCTTCTGAGACCTTGGCACCTTTTATCTATCACTGATATCTCATGTTCCAAAGTTATCTCGAAATGAGAATCCGATATGCAAACTCTTTAATTTATACAATATTTTTGTCTTGTATTTAATCATTTTAGATAATATTATTTGGGAATAACCTGTGGTAATACGAAACATTTAAAATTCAGCAACAAACACACGCACTCACAAGGGAAGATCACCCACACGCAGACACACACTCACACAAGTATATTATATACATATATATATATATATATATATATATATCCACACACAAACACACACACATATATATATATACCTGTATATGCATATGTATATATATATATATATATATATATATATGTGTGTGTGTGTGTGTGTGTGTGTGTGTGTGTATGTATGTAAGTATATCTCTGTCCATCACACTCTTTCTCATCCTCTCTCTATCTCTCTCACTCTTTCTTTATATATATATATTACATAAAACGTACATGCAAATATACATATTCTAGCATTATTTCGAAGAAACGGTAAAGTTACCTTCCTGAATCATACCGACTCATTAGGGCTGGTTTCCCGGTTTCAATGGCGCCAAAACTCCCACCTGGGCGGGGCGCCTGTCCGTTGCAGAATTACTCATCCTTGCCAGCCGAGTGGAATGGAGCAACGAGAAATGAAGTGTTTTGCACTAGAATACAACCTGTCGCCCGGTCCAGGGATCGAAATCACAATCTTACGATCATGAGTCCAACATCCTAACCACTAAGCCTAGTGTCTCCACATTATTTCGTGTGCTATAAGTAATAAATAGTTGGTGTGCTCTGGTGTACGCAATATACATTATTACAAGAAAAATTGTATCTATCTAAATTAATTCAAATGATATAAATCAGGTTTAACCTTATCGTACATACCAAGAATTCGAGTAACAAATTTCTCAAATGATATTTGATTTTTGCATCTAATGCATGCTGAAAATCTCTAGGTATTTGCTCGTGAAACTAATTTCTTGATTACGTCTTCTTTTTTCAGTATTTCTGATGTTGCTTAAGCGAAATGGTTTTGCGGGAGTTAAGAAGCAGAAAAGCGAAGGTTAAACAAGAGTATTGTGGTGCTATGAGTAGCTACGTGGAAACAATTAAGCTAACGCCACTTCAGTTGTAGAAGTGAAGAGAATGTCATTAATTTATCTTCAGAAACAGTTGAAGCGTTGCATATTCCTTAGTCGATGGAAAATTTATCGGATAGGTGTTAAAGTCGTGAGAAGAAAAGAATCGCTTCATCCCGTTAGAATGGCTTATAATAGGCATTTACGGTCAGTAGAGCGGACCTGAAAACTATTAATGGTATTATTAATCTCTTTGAGCAATCTTGCTTCTTATACAGGTAGAAATAGATAAAGGAAGCAAATAATTGCATCTTGATAAAAATGACGCAAAATAGATCAAACAATTTCACTTGCCATTGGAGATTTAGATACATTCTACATAAATTTCATATTCCTTATTCTGTACGGATGTGTCATCAACATAATGAGATAATCATTTTTAGTTATTTCAAACTAAGCAGGCGTCCGTGAAGAATTTTGTAATACACAGGCTTCTTCATAGAACCTATTAAATCTAAACATATTAGAACAGTATTTCTTAATTAGTTTTCACATATATAAATTAAGATGTAACGACATTAACAACATGCACTTCAGATTTTGCTTACTAACACACACACACACACACACACACACATATATATATATATATATATATATATATATATATGTATATATATATATATATATATATATATATATATATATATATATATATATATATATACATACAGGGGGGTGTTTGTGTGTGTGTCGGGCGACTGTCGTAGTCGATAAAGTCCAACCTATCACTTTTTTACTTGTATTCTCTTATGTGGAATCTGGCGTGAAAGTTAGATGCACAATGGCACCCGCATTCTAGATACACAAAACGCTCTACTGCGTTAGCTGTTGCCTTCATTGCCGCACGCTTTTCCACTTGAATGACTCGTGTTTTATTTTTGTAGGCTTCGATTACGAATTGCTTGTATACGTTCAGGCATGTACGTCACCATGGTTTCCCATTGTTCTTCATTTATGTTACATTTCAGGAGGGATTATTTCAATTGTATCTGTAGCGACGTTTTTGTCTTCCTCTCGGTCGATGACTCTCTGTCAGTTCACTGTAAAACAGCTTTGGTAGCCAGTTGTCGTACATGCTCACGGGGTGTCCAGACCATCTTAGCTGAGCCTGTGTCAGCAGTGCACATATGCTTAGAATCTGGGCTTGCACGACAACTTTTATACCAGAAACTCTATAGTACTATTTCATGTTTAAGATGCGTCGGAAGCAGCACTGGTTAAACTGAAAAAGTAGCCTGACATACTTGCGGTAAAGAGTCCACAGCTCATATCCTTACAGCAATATAGTCAGGACTGATGCTCTATATACTGCGCACTTCTTTCCACATTCAATTAAAGAGTCAGCCATAAGAAGCACTTGCCCTGACGATGCGATTGAATATCTGGAAAAGGTGAGTCTGCTACGAAGATACGAGAAGGATTCTGCATTGTTAAGGGCCTTGCCGTAAATATTTATTTCGGGGCATGTTTACTGTAAAACAGTTTGCCATGCGAGCTTCACTTCAGTCTTCTTGACGCTTATTGTAAGTCCCAGATCCTTGGTTGCCGCCGACAAGAAGTCGGTAGGTTTTTGAAGGTCATACTCTAAGTGAACAGCAATTACACAGTCGTCACCCTACGGTAGGTCACGAATAAGTGATTTAGTGACATTCGTCTTTGCCTTCAGGCAATGAGTTTTGCAGATGCCTCCATCTGTCCTGTATATGATCTAAATGCCTGGATCTGAATCGTTAAAGATAGAGAGAAGCATTGAGCTGAAAGGTAGATTGAAGTGTGTTGGTACAAGAACGCATCTTCGCTTAACTCTGTTAGTGACGGGGAACTCATCATCTTTACTCTCGTTGACTAGGCTCGCGTCCATGTCATCGCAAAAACCTCACTGATAATTATCAACCCCTTGGGAGGATTTCAGTTCGGGCAAGTAGATTCGACAGTCCTGGGTGTGACGCAGTTTCGAAAGCATTAATGAGTTCCACAAAGATAATATATAGAAATCAATATATTATAGCGTACATTATAACCAAGTAGTATTCATATCAAGGTTTGCATGTCTTTGAAGACGGCGCTGGGAAAAAGAAGAAAAGAACTATGGAAATTTATAATAGAGACAATTATAAAGACAACATATTAGACGGATATAATTTCATATTAGAAGAATGACTGTAGTGTAATGATTATTGGAAACCAAATAATTACAGTAAACTGAAAAAGTAGGTTATAAAGCTTCTCATGTACAGCGTTTTAAGAGTTGGATAAAAAATAATTGTATGTCAGATAAGAGATATTTGCAATTCTGTTTGTAATTGATGCAAATCAAAGGGTCGACTGTCATTTTACTAAAGACATTGATAAATTACCTCTGGGACATGTATTATCACATTCTAGAAAACTGCACTAATAAAATTAGAAAATATTGTAAGGTCATTCTTACTAGACTTTTTAATATGCAACAGTTTTTGTTATGTTTTTCAGATCAAGCTAATTGGATTTGATGACTTGATTGTTTGACTTGATGCATTTATCGTGTCTGTGAGTAATTAGAAATAAATTATGAATACTCATGTTCAATACATTAATCGTTGTATTTCGGGACGGTCATTTTTTACCTTTGCCTAATAAACAGACGCACTGTATATTCGTTCTTCACTAGTTTATTATCATTCTTATTCTAACTCATGTCAATGGTCTGTAAATCTTCCGTCACAGCAACACTTTCTGTCTTCGTGTGTGTTCTTTCTCTGCTTATTCCATTATATGAAGTTGGCAAATAAGTTACCACTGCTTTTTTTTAAAATTTTTTTTTAAGGTTTAATAAAAAGTAACAACTAATTAATCAATAATAAGATTTTCAATACCTCGTTATTAGAAATCACCCAATTTCGACACTAAAAATTGATCCAACCAAGCTCTCAGTTCTGCATCAATATTGAATGAAACTCCGCGCATAGCATTTGAAAAAGATCGAAAGAGGTGGAAATCCTTTGGTGCCAAATCAAGAAAGTACGGCAGATGTGGCAGCATTTCCCAGCCATGCGTTTAAATGCCTTCCTTGGTCATATCGGCGATATGAGAGCAGGCGTTGTCGTGCAGCAGAAGAACTCCATGATGCCGATTAGGTCATTTCTCTTGAAGAGCCCTGTTGAGTCGTTCCATCTGTTGAACATAGAGTTCAGCGTTGAACATTTGGTTCCGTTCTAGCAATTCGTAATGGATAATCCCTTCCCAGTCCCACCATACTCACAATGCGGTTGAAGATCTTGTTTTACGCGCGGTGACGCTTGTTTACTGGGGCTAAGCCATTCCTTACGCTGCTTTATATTGATGTACAGGCACCATTTTACGTCGCCAGTAACGATTCCGTAAAGAAATCGTTGCTTGTGTCCATGAGTTGAGCGGTGACGAGCAAGCAAACCAGCGTAGATTGTGGCTCGTTGATTTTTGTTGTTGCCACTTAAAGTATGCGGAACCCATGCTCAATACTTCTGAACCTTTCCCATCGAATGAAGATGCTTCTCTATAGCAGTGTAGGAGCATTCCATTTTCTCTGCCAGTTCCCTTGTCGTTTGACGAGAATTTTCGTGCAAAAGTTGCTTTAATCGCTCTTCATCGAACTCAATTGGACAGCCAGAACGAGGTGCGTTTTTTAGGTCAAAATTTCCATTTTTCAACTCGGCATACCAACCACGAGCGGTTCTTTCAGCTATGGCACCCTCTCCATTAACAGCACAAATGTTGCGAGCAGCTTTTGTGGCCTTAGAGCCTTGATTAAAAACAAAAAGAATGAGGTGTCGAAAAGGCTAATTTTTATTAACTTGACATTTCATCTTAATGATATGAAAATAAACAAAATTTAACTAAAATTAACTAGAAAAAAAAACAAAACAAAAATAAAATAGATTCCAAAATGATTCGAAAATAGAATTCTCGAAAAACATAAATTCCAAAATTTAAGAAAACGGCGGGAACTTAGTTGCCAACCCAATACATCGATGTTTTCTTTTTAATAAAATGCATATATATTTATTTAAGTAATGTATAAATTTTCCGTAAAATGTAGAATACATAGACTTCGTATCACTAATAACAAATTGTACTAATAGAATGCTAGCTTCTGCCGTTCATTTTCAACAACATGGCGTGAGAATATTATCTGTATAGAAAATGCAATAGATACTATAGCGGTGTTAAATGCTGGGAAATGTTAGCGTCTCTGTTGAAACAGTAGTTAAATACAGAATGACTATATAGATAAAGAATAAATGCAAAATCACGATATATATATATATATATATATATATATATATATGGTTCGAGTTAAAAAAATATTGGGAATCTCATCAATCTTTTATTTATGTTTTGTCTTTCGTTTTGCTTGGAGAAAAACAAAATTTCTTCTACCAAAATAAAAACGCAGTATTGTTTTATCATGTGTATGCATCAGTTGCTTTCTTTTGAAGAATAATCTCTATATAAGCACATTCGTTCTCACTCTCCGTACCTCTTCCCTCTCTCCCTCCCTCCATCTCGCTCTATCTATCGATATACTTCAGCATATATGTGTGCGTGTGTGTACGCATCTGTATGTGTACGCAAGAAGCATTTTAAAAAAAATTTTGAAACCCAAACGTGTAAAATAATGAAAAAAAAAATGTATATTGTTATTACTTAAGTATCTTCAATTGAGCTTTTCTCAATCGTTTGCCTACTGCTCACATCAATAGAAATATTTAACTCTTAATATTTTCCTCTCTTAACAACAACAAAAAAGCGGGGTTTGTGTGGATCATCTTAGGCACTGCTAAATACACAAATTCACCTATGATGTTCAACCATATGCAATGATATGTTTGTCATTTATTTTCGTTTTCTTTTTTCTCAATTTATCTCCTTCATACACATATTCTGGATAGAATAATTGAAACTCAACGTATTAAAGTTCCAGTATTCATGTAAATGTCACAAATATTTCATCTTGAATATTCAACTGCAATCCAAATGTTGCTCTATATCAACGTTATTAAATACAAAACACATTGCTTTGAGAATCAGACGAGATAATATGATTTCGATAAAAAAATATATACATATGCTTACATATCGTAGCTAAAAAATACGAAGCCGATTTGTTGAAGGGGACGAGTTTTCAAACTAAATACATTATTAACGATAATATATGAAGTAGGTACATGAAGTTGATACAAAATTCTGACTATATGAAATTGGTACATAGGCTATATGAAGTTGGTACATGTATGTAACTGCTGAAATAATAAAGTCATACCGTAATCTCTGAAGCATAACTCAGGTAGCATAATGCTCATAACTACGTATTGAATGTCGTAACTATTGGTTTCTCCAACTGCAAAATGAAAGGATAAATATCCTTTATGCAAATACGCCAGAGTGAAGGGCGAAGAAAATAATCTTTGTGAAGTTGAGTGATATATTTTTGTGGCAAGACTGGAGTGACAGCATTTGACATGAAGGAATCTTTCGAAGTTATTCACTAACCAAATTCTAATTTACCATCATATCTATTTCCTTTCATTGTCTGTGGATTCAACTATTTCCTCAAGTTTTGCTGATCATAATAAAGACATCACATGTGTATACATAATTTACTCTTGACAAGGCATCAGTTTATCAGTCTTGAAGGGGATATTCTTAAGTATTTACATTTCGAAAATTCTTAATTATAACCGCGTGAGTTAATTAATGAATATTGATATAAATATGGTCATAGCTATAACAATTTAAACAAATTAGTATGATGCTTGTGATTAAAACACCTGTTTCATTCCCAGCAATTTCCACAATTTCATCATAAAAGATCCTCTAATTGCTCGCATTAGGAACGTCATGTTAAAGTAGGGTAATAAAAGAACTCATTTGAACATTTAATTTAACTCCAATATTTAGAGAATCAACTTGAGGTCTCTGGAGACTGTTTGATTTTCACAGCGTTTAGCATTTCTTGCTGTTGTTCATTATTCTGTTGTTGCTTAAGTACAAATGAAAGATAGGCGGCTGATGCTGTATAACAACAGCATTTCCTCAAAAGATAAAGAGAAACCACACACAAAAACCCAAAGGCAATATGGTATGATTTTACTACACAACAACATGGTTGAGTCTTATAGAATAGAAACGATATATATGTATATATATATATATATATATATATATATATATATATATATATATATATATATATATATATATATATATATATATATATATATATATATATATATATATATACATATATATATATATATACATATATATATATATATATATATATATATATATATATATATATATATATTATATATATATATATATATTATATATATATATTATATATATATATATATATATATATATATATATATGTATGTATGTATGTATGTATGTATGTATATGCATATATGCACACATAAACGCACATGCCTACATATATATCTATATATACATGCATATATGGGTACAGGACGTCGAAACGCCTGAACAAAATGAGAAACGAGAACATAAAAATCAAAAGCATCGGAAACAAACTTTTTTTGAACAACGAAAGTAACAAATACAGGTTGTTCAAAAAAGTTCGTATTCCATGCTTTTGTTCTGGCTTCTCAGTTTGTTCACGTCCTGTACCCATATATGCATGTATATATAGAATATATATAGAGATGTACATGTATGTGTGTATATCGAACGCCGACGAAAGGAAATAACCCTGAAATCCGGATCCGTTCGTGCTGCAGATCGTGGTGAGAGGGATAACTTCCCTTGGCAAACAGGACACAGTCGTGTGTCGATAAGCCAGCTGGAGGAGATGTCCTCCTGGGGCTAAAAGCAACAGTAACATCCACCCCTAGGGGTCAGCCACACTTAAGTGGCAATATACTACACTTTATCGTGCAGTTACTGTTAATACTTCATTTAGAGAATTAACATTGCTTGTTTTCACCTTTTCGATATCAGTGAAGAATTTCACTGGAAAAGTAGATATAAGATTGCCAGGTTTTTGTCTCTCTCACCAAGGTCAGCAGCTATCAAACGCCGACGAAGGGAAATAACCCTGAAATCCGGATCCGTTCGTGCTGCAGATCGTGGTGAGAGGGATAACTTCCCTTGGCAAACAGGACACAGTCGTGTGTCGATAAGCCAGCTGGAGGAGATGTCCTCCTGGGGCTAAAAGCAACAGTAACATCCACCCCTAGGGGTCAGCCACACTTAAGTGGCAATATACTACACTTTATCGTGCAGTTACTGTTAATACTTCATTTAGAGAATTAACATTGCTTATATATATATATATATATATATATATATATATATATATATATATATATATATATATAAGCTGCCCTCCAAGACTGCATAGCTTAATCGAGTCTTTCCACTCCAACATGAAAGGGACTGCGCAGTTCAATGGCAAACTCTCCGCCCAACCCTTTTCGGGATCTTCTTCTCTCTCCTCCTGAAGCATGCATTTGGCACAGCGCAAGAGGGAATATACTTACGGACACATTGCTAACTTGGTACTTATTTTATGGACATCGAAATGAAGAAAGGTAAAGTCGACCTCGGCTGTTAATGAGAAAGATTTAAAATATTGGGCATGGTGAACAATTCCACCAGCATTCGAAGATTATGGTGAAACGGTATCAGGGTAGATGGGATGTAAGTAAATATCATGGCTGACTATTATCGGAACATAGAGCAATTGTTGTGCAAGCTTTTGTCGCTTAAATCCAATAAAGTAGAAATGTGTCAGTGTCATTTGATTTCTTCATCTATTTTGTATTTTATAAGTTCCGAATGTGATGGTCATTCGCGCATCTGCAATGATAAAAGTAAATTTGAACAATAGGCGGAATCAGACACGACTATAATCAGACAATATGTGGTACTCATATACATGTACACACACACAGACACACAGACACACAGACGCGTACACATACCCCCCCCCACATATATATATATATATATATATATATATATATATATATAGGTACATACATATATATATATACATATGTATATATATTCACATATATATATATATGTATATATTCACATATATATATATACATACATATATACATTTATATGCATACGGACACACGCACACACATACATATATACATATATATATATATATATATATATATATATATATATATATATATATATATATACATATATATATATACATACACGTTTATATACATACATATATATAGAGAGAGATAAATAAATAGATAGATAGAAATAGATATATACATGTTGATATATGTACACATGTACACAAAGCAAACTCACATACGCACACATACTTGCTTACATATTAAAATATGTCATTAAAATTAGTTTTATGCACAAAGTGTATGTAAGTATATGACATGGTCGTGTTTGTCCTTTTGAATGTGTACGCCTGTATATGTAGATGCTGTTGAAATATAACATCTGGAAGTATTTGGAGAATAATCCATACAAAAGTTCGTATAAATAACAGAAAAGTGAAGTTTGGTCAATGTATCATACAATAAAAAAAGAATGGGGGAGAATGGGGGAGAGAAGAGGAGACAGGCCGAGAGAGGGGCATAGAGAGAAAAGTATATTAATAGAGAGAGAGAGAGAGATTTTTTGTTTCTGATGTATAAAAAAGCATATTAGTAGATATATACTCGATGCAAGAAAATGGAATGCATGTACGCATTAGGTACATACGGATGTATATATATGTGTGTATGTGTGTGTGTGTGTGTGTGTGTGTGTGTGCGTGTGTGTGTGTGTGTGTGCGTGCGTATTTATATATCAATATATGTATATATAAGTATATATATATATATATGTGTGTGTGTGTGTGTGTGTGTGTGTGTGTGTGTGTGTGTGTGTGTGTGTGTGTGTGTGTGTGTGTTTATGTATTTACTTTCGTGTTTGTCCGTGTGTGAATTTACAAGCATATATATTATCGTTAAAACTTGATAGATATCTTTATCAACCTATCTCTTTATCTCCCTGCAGAAACTTGGGAGACAGATCAAAGCTAATATAAAGGAATAATATCCAAGTTTTTACAGCCATATTTAGAGATTTGATATTCGCACCATTTTTTCCCCTTTCTACATTTAATCTCTATGGTAGCACTTTTAATATCATTTACACTTCTAATACAAATTTCCATATATAATCACAATTGGAGAAAATCGATTCATTGAAAGAAGTTTCCTGCCAAAAATTTTATCTTAGTTAACGATTTCAGATCCGCAGAGATACTGCTTTGAACTTGAATTATGAGTGAGTGTTTATTACTATAACACAGCGTAAATGAAAATGTAAGTGTATTATTTTGACATTTACTCAGCAATGATAAAACGTAAAAAATATATTGCGCAAAACCACTATTTACAGAAAATCTTGTACACAAAGCCTGAAATAGTCAACCAAGAAAATCTATTCAATTCTATAAATAATCTTCTTATCCGTTTCAGGAAAAAAAAAAAAAGCATGATTCTATAGATCCTAGACATTTGTGAGGTTTACATAGTTTTCGATATCGGAGAGAACGTGAAAACCGTGTGGTGATTTTGGTAAGATAGAATACTGCGTTTCACTCGTTCAAAAGTTCAATGAATGCTGGAAGTTCAGCGGTATTTACGATGACTAATTTCACTGAGTATCACACAACAAGGACAGTGCTGTACGAAAATATAGATATTCGCTTAACCCTTTCTTTACATCGACACCAATTCTCAACGTGTCCTTATTTTGTCGACGCCGAAAGGATGAAATATAAAGTTGACCTCGGCGGAATTTGAACTCAGAACGTAAAAACAGACAAAGTGCCCGCTAAGCACTTTACTCGGCGAGCTAACGATTCTGTCAGCTTGCTACCTTTTTTCTTATTAATATTAAATGGTTTCAAGAGTAGAGAGCAAGCAGAACATTTAGCAATGCCGAGTACTGTGCTTAGCAGCATGTTGTCCGTATTCCGAGTTCAAATATCACCGCAGTCGACTTTACCTTTCATTTTTCCGATTCGATAAGATAAGTACCGGTTGAAGAGATTTCCCCGAAGTCGTTGGCCTAGTGTTATAATTACAAATCTATAATAACCCATTAACTGCCATTTTTTTTTCATTCATAGTGTTTGGCTTTGCCAGGTGACTTAAGAGCTAAAATAATATATAGTATTTAATTTTTCTTCATATGGGAATTGCTTTGGAAATTATGATAAATATTTCGAAAAGTGCCGAATGGGGATCACGCTATAAAAGAGCATATTTATCCTTTTCTATTCAATTGTAATAATAAACATTTTATTTTTTCTGAAACTATACTATCAGATGCGAATGTATATGAAATATCAATGAATGATATAGATCGGATATGCAAAAAACAAAAAAAACAAAAAAGTTTCCAAAATAGTCAGTATTTTTGTAGTTGAAAAATTGCGATTTATGACATGAAATGTCCTCTAGAATTAGCCAGAACTAATAATTACAAACTTTAGCTTCTAAATATTGTTAAACACACCTCTGGAAATGCAGTGTACATAAGCAATTCACTTTAAATACAAGGGACGACCAGTAGTGAAACTGTTTTTATCAGATCCCAAAATGGAGCTCATATCAGGCAACGGGTTAAATGGTTTCATTACAGATTTATTGTCAAAGCAACACTTGAAAGGGTGTACATTGTATACAATTGGAAAAATCGGGTGAAATTATGTTCAAGATATTTGCAGCGTAACGTCAACTAATAGAACTGCCAGTCATTGCAAGATCGAAGAAACAGCTCAGAGAATTGCTACATCGATTGGGAGTAGGCTTAATTTAAGAAAACGACAACTGGTATTTTTAAAGATTTCTTTCATGGCTACATATCCAACCTACTGACATTTTAATTAAAATAATTGTTTTGATTAGCAAAACCAAGAGCAGTGTAATTGCATTCATTGGTTTATTTCCCATTCGTTTGTTTCTGTATGATCAAACTCCTTTTAATTAGTGAGATGCTACAATGCGTAATGAATATTGATTTTTTGAGGATGTTATTATATACGTATACCTATATACAGACATATTTGTATACACCGATGTATCAAGGTATGTATATAGGAATATACCTGGAAGTATACTTGAGTACAGAAATATAGGAATCGTACAGATGACGGATTTTGAGGAATGCTACCGCTTAAACTTATATGCGTAGTGGGTGCATTTCATAGACGTAAAGAATCCTATTGAATATAATGTATGTATATATATCTATATATATATATATATATATATATATATATATATATATATATATATATATATATATATATATATGTATATATACAAACCATAGAAACTACTTGCTGCTTTTGCTACTTCCCAAAGCAAAGCCCTCTCTGAATAATAACCTACGTGTTCGAGAAATATCTAATATTTAACTCCGCATATTCTCCGCAAAGGGAGTAAGTTACATTCATGAATACGGCGAAAAACATGCTTACATCCGCATGCACGCACACACACGGACACACACACACACACACACACACACACACACACCGGCGCTTACCCAATATCTTCATGAATTATATGAAATACAATGATCAAATACTTCTCTATATCTGTAACATAAATCATGAATAAAAAGTGATATTTTTTGTAGACAAAAGCGAGTTTCGAACCGATGAAATTCGTAATTTATAAGTAAATCTTCATTAATTATCATCATCCCGAGGCCATAGTAAAATGCCAAGCTGCTACATAGTGGGGCTCAGCCTGGACCAATATAGCTAGGAAGCAAATTTCTCACCACAGAGAGACGCCAGCGCCTCTTTTAGATGTTTTCTTGAGAAATGTAGAGGGTGTTTTGTTGGTCTCATTTAATCAAAGTGAATAAGAAGCTTGTGGAGGCGCATGGCTTAGTGGTTAGGGTGTCAGAATCATGATCGTAAGATTGTGGTTTCGATTCCTGGGCTGGGCGAAGCGTTGTGTTCGTGAGCAAAACACTTCATTTCACATTGCTCCAGTCCACTCAGCTGGCAAAAATGAGTAACGCTACGATGGACAACCAGCTGGGGAACACGTACGCCATTCAAACCAGAAAACCGGACCTATGAGCCTGGCTAGGATTTTTAAAAAAGGCGCATAAATATAAAAATAAGAAGCTTACATTTTACAGTGATGTGCGAAATAAGTGAAATGGGATCCGTAAAGGAAAGGGATATACTAATACACGGCGGCGAGCTCGCAGAACCGCTGGAACGCCTGACGAAATGCTTAGCGCTATTTCGTCTGCCGTTACGTTCTGAGTTCATTTTCCGCCGAAGTCGACTTTGCCTTTCATCCTTTCGGGGTCGATAAATTAAGTACCAGTTACGCACTGGGGTCAATGTAATCGACTTAATCCCTTAGTCTGTCCTTGTTTGTTCCTTCTATGTTTAGCCTCTTGTAGGCACTAAAGAGATAAGGAATGGTTATACTAATTAATGCAATTAATCTTGCCAGCCGTTTTAGGGCTTTCTTCTGCTGTTTTCAACCATATCTTATTACCAATCTAAAAAATTAAATCTTTCAGACAATTCGAACCTGCTTACACCAATATATAATTTTAAACGAGATAAATCCAAAAACACCACTGTCCGTTCGTACTATTATAGAATTTCCATTTTGTTAATCCGATACCATTCAAAACGATAGAGAAATGTAATGAGAGATAAAACTCTTATTCAAAAAAACGATTATACATCTAATATTGCCTAAAAATTTACTTCCATTTTTCTGTCGATTTTATGTATGTATATATGATATATATTTTTTCCATAGAGACCCGAAACAATATAGTCACCGCTTCATTATATAAAACGACGAATATTAAAATATACGGTTCATTTCTAATTTTCCAGTTTATAGTTTGATAAGTCTTATGTACAAAAGAAGATATGAGAGGAAGGCGGTGAAGAGTTTTATAGCTTTCTATCAATAAATTTCTGTTGGGGGGATTACATGGATGAATCACCTACAGTGTGTAATATTTACAACAAGCTAAGCGAATATTAGTTATCTCACTTGTATGGTTACATTTTCCCAAAGACATATGATGTTTCAATTGTTTTTATGCTTCGTGTTGAGTGGAATGACACAAAATATTCTTTAGCATAAAGCTTATTGGACGAATGCATCACACACACATTTTCACAAACACTTTAACACACACACACACACACACACACACACACATACACACACACACATCGCCCACACACACCTAGATTCAAACATACAAATACAGCAGTTTATATGCTCGTGTACGTGTGAGTATATATATATATATATATATATATATATATATATATATATATATATATATATATATATATATATATATATGTATATATATATATATATATATATATATATATATGTGTGTGTGAGTGTGTGTGTGTGTATGTGTGTGTGTGTGTGTGTGTGTGTATTTATATACAAAAGGTGTTTACATTTAATTATCAACACTTATTTAGAAAGAAATAATAACGTGCCTAGAACCAGTATTTTTCTCACACTGCCTATCAGTATATACACACACACACATACACACACACATGTATGTAAATGTGTGTGTGTCTGTGTACTTATATACATATAATGTAAGTGGTGTTTCAAGACAATTTTTAATTTAATTTTGTCTGCTATAGGCACAAGATCTAAAAGTTCCTTCAGGAGGTGGTAGTCGATCTCATGAACCACAGTGCTCAACTTGTGTCTACTTTATTGATCCAGTAAGGATAAAAGGTAAACTCGACGTCAGTGCCATTTGAACTCAGTTGGTTCAACCGGGAGAAAAACTACTAAGCTTTCCGTGCAGTATGTAACAATTCTGCCAGCTCACAGACTGTAATTGCTAGTTTTGTAAAACATCTTCAATCTAGCAAGAGCTAAATTTGTTTTAATAAAACTTTGTGCCAAGATTTTTGGCGAGATTGCTTATAAGATTATTCTATGAGTCTGTCTTTAGCATGGATGACGGCTGCAATGAGAGACCAGAATCTTTGACATACCTACATTAAGTGGTATTCACTCCAGACAAGATAGTCTTTAATGAAGCTATGGTTTATTATGATGTTGACAAGTCTCTTTTTCAAAGATGCTCGAAAAATAGTAGTCCATTGATTTAAAATCTGGTAATTGTGGAGCTACAAATTCGGTGTCATGTTATCGATAAGATTATAAGGCATCCATTGCTGGTATAATTCGGATTTGAGAAAAGCTGCTAATCTTGTTGCAAGACGTAGTCCTTTTAATCCTTTTGTCTTCCACGCCGGTTTTAACAACTCCAGCATCTCAACACACCCAACAAGATTTCTGTTAAGACCTTGTTGAAATGTGGGAGGTTCTATGACATTAACTTCATTACACAACAAGTCCTAAAACCATCACTGTTGCTGGAGACCTAGTGTGAATTTCCCTGGAGATGTGAGAAAGATCTGCACATAATCGTAATATCTACCCTTAGATTCTGGGTCGAATATTTTTCATATCAGAAAGAACCACAGTAAGCCATTTCCTGACTGTTTTTTAAACTCATTAAGGAACTGCTTTGTACGGATCAAATGATTATTCTAATGTCTGAAGACATGAATTGGACTCTCCTCATCATATACAACTTCTATATTATGTTTTGTCTCTTTCTGTGTGAATGTGTAAATATAAAAAAAGTTAATGTGCAAAACTATTTCAATGTTGTATTTAAGAAACGTATCCTCTCAATTTTGTGTTAGATTTCTGACTGAATTTCTATCAACTTTTCACTAACCATCATCGTAGAGCGCAGGCAAGTCCTAGGCATTCCTGTGTATAACAATTACAGTAAACTGGGGATCCCTTTGCTAGTAACAGACACAAAATAATCCGAACGCACAGTGATTATGTAAATATTTAAACAATTCATAAATTGCTATCAGTCGTAAAATTCATTAATCTAATTGTTATAATACATACTCATTCAACATAGTGTAACCAATATAATATATATATATAAAGCTATAAAGTTGCATATATTTACGAGGTTCAATGACCCCGCTGTAATATGAAATGTGACGCGCAAATTGAATCGGGTCACATATGTCACCCTTTTGACTTGAAACAGAAACTTCCAAACAAGTGCTCAGTTCTTTTCCAGCATCTTTACTTTTGGTGACATATCATTTGGAAAAATTCCAGTCCTTGCGTGATAATATTCAAAAACCATCAACTTGTAACTTGGGAAATTGATTCCACGATATTCTTGTTATTATTATTATCAAACGAATACATATATTTTTGATAGGATTATTATATTTCCATGGAAGTTAGTAGCATTCCTATGGCAATTATTTGTATCCCTTAGAGTTTTCTGACTAATTAATCTGATCTCAGGCTTAACTGATATTATTAATTTACATTTGTGTGTCACGAAAATGTTTCACAGGGGACATCTCAAGTCTACATATTTATCAATTCATAGCATTCTCTTCTCGATTAATATAACGCTACATAAAATACTTCTAACAATATTAACATAAAACAACTCCTCACAAAAGTCTTATTTTAAGTTAGTGGAGATTTTCGTGTAGAAATTTGTTGTCTTCCTCGGGCAGACTTACTTTAAGAATATTAATAGTGTTTTGGCTTACTTAAATTTCTTAATATCATAACTGCGATTATTTTTGAATGCTTGGAAATTCTGAATACCGAGTTTAAGTGTTTCAGGATACTAACTACTCAGTGACCTCCTCCCCTTTCTTATATTCTACTAATAGACTAGCGAGTCAGTCACGGTGTCGTTTTAGGAGCATTCTTCCGTCTCAAATGCGTTCATTTTCGATATCTTTATATAACGTACATTCCAAAAATGAAGGATAGTCTACACTAGAGTTTCGAAATCCTGTACAGTCACGTGTAATCCGTGTATTCTCATCCAAAATGGAAACGAATACCCAACGGTTGAACATTGTTTGCTTTGTTAACCCAAAAGTAGAGAAAACGTATCCCTCAATGCTGTGTTGAACACTAATTCTCCCTGTTCGAATAGAGCGTATACATACATGTCCGCGTATGCCTATGTACGTGCGTGTGCGTATATGTGTGCGTGCGTATGTTTGTATATACAGGTTGGCCAAAAGTCATCCGACAGTAAATTAAAATTCCATAAATACTTAATATTCAATTTTATTTAATCATTCTAATTATGAATGTTTAATAATTGAACGCTGTGAGTTAAAATCACCGTTTGTTCTTCAACATTTGTCTGTTTATTGACGAGTCTCATATAAAATATTTTTTTTTGTTTTAATCTTGGAATTAAATGGGAGCGTTTAATCAACTGTCAGGTGACTTTTGGCCAGCCTTGTATTCTTTTATTCTTTTAAATGTTTCAGTCATTTGCATGTGGCCATCCTGAAGCACCACCTGCAGGAGGAATTTCAACCATGTTTCGTGGTCTGCTACCACAACAGCTCCTTTATAGGATCCAGTTAGCTCAAGACATCATCAGGAGGAACCACGTCCGGTTTCGGCCCCTACTCCTCTACCGTTTTGACGTGGCGGGGCCCCTCCTTTCGGAGGTGTCTTCAGCTCTGGTGTTGGGTGCATGTCTTCTTTCTTCTATTCCCTGGCCTATTCGATGCAGCATCAACGAGTGTCACCTGCATATATTACTTAGATTATACTTATTTCCAGTTTAAAAGACAGACCTATACAGTTCTGGTCAAACGTAAATACACCACACGCTCGGCAGTGCTATATTTATTTCCGGGATCTCTGAACTACCTTAAATATCATCCCAGATTTCATATTTATGTTTCTTTCATCATTCGTACTCGTTTTAGTCGTTAGATTGCGTCCTTGCTGGGACACGACCTTGAATCTAGCGATTCGACCGAAGTTTTTGTTCCATTTTTAAGCCTGTCACTTATTCTATCGTTTCCTCCGCTGAACTGCTGGGCTGTCAATCGGTGGTAGGGAACCAACACAGACACAAGCACACTCACACACTCGTACGCAAACATATATACATATATACATATACATATATACATATACATATATATATATATATATATATATATATATATATAATAATATTATTAGGGACAAAATCCAAAATTACAGGTAAAAAACTCAATTAAAATCAATTTATAAAAAATTAAAATTAAATTGAGCCTTATAGATAAAGTATATATAAAATATATATAGTTTTCGGGAAAATAACCAATTTTCAAGAACTCATCGATGAAAATCCACTATCACATATAGAAAAATTTATAATTAAAAGCACAATAAATGAGTATAATATAAAGTAAAGTAAATATCATAAGATAAATATAATAAAAAGATTACACGTGTTTCATAACCAATTTTCAAATAGAAAAGAAATTTAAATCGATTAAAATCAATTGAAATTATCGAAAATAAGTTCTATTCAAAAATATAGCTACTCGTCAGATCGTAAGTAGAACAATAATTAGATATATATCTCAACCAACAATAAGTACCAAATGAATTAATATGAAATACTTATTATATAAAGATAGAAAAAATATTTAAAAAATATCATAATATCAACATAATAACCATTCAATAATCATACCTTCACCCATTATAATAACATGTATATTATATACAAAAAACATCTTACCTAAATTATCATTGTTTTAAATTATCATTGTTTTAAATACAAGTTGAACGAAGTTTAAGTTTAAAATAATAATGAAGATAAAATTAGTACATATTTAACCGGTGTAATAGTTAAAGCTATACTATTTAAAGCTAAAGACGTTTATTTAATTATGATTAAAGATCAATTGAATAATAGAAAAATACAAGATTATTTATTTCTACAAACGTAATAATAAAAAATATGAATGAAAAAATTATGAATGGAAAAAATTATGAATGAAAAAATTAGGAAAGAAAAAATTATTAAGAATAAAAGGTTAAACTTTATATATATATACAAAGTTTTGATTTAAAAAAAACTTTAACGATATTATAAACTATAAAGATTAATAATTAATCAAATAATATTAATCAAAAATAATCGAAAATATATCAACACTATTCCAATCGAAGTTCTAATATTATGTTGAAATGAAACTATAACTTCTAAATAATATAGTGTTAAATAAGTTATCTATTAAAATAATCTATAAAGAACCAAATGAATAGTATAAAAACAAGAATACATATTATTTTCAAATAGTAGAAAATCTTTAGCAAAGTGAAAACAGTACTTATCCAAATTTTGAATTACGGAAAAATTTGGATAAGTACTGTTTTCACTTTGCTAAAGATTTTCTACTATTTGAAAATAATATGTATTCTTGTTTTTATACTATTCATTTGGTTCTTTATAGATTATTTTAATAGATAACTTATTTAACACTATATTATTTAGAAGTTATAGTTTCATTTCAACATAATATTAGAACTTCGATTGGAATAGTGTTGATATATTTTCGATTATTTTTGATTAATATTATTTGATTAATTATTAATCATTATAGTTTATAATATCGTTAAAGTTTTTTTTTTAAATCAAAACTTTGTATATATATATAAAGTTTAACCTTTTATTCTTAATAATTTTTTCTTTCCTAATTTTTTTCATTCATAATTTTTTCCATTCATAATTTTTTCATTCATATTTTTTATTATTACGTTTGTAGAAATAAATAATCTTGTATTTTTCTATTAGTCAATTGATCTTTAATCATAATTAAATAAACGTCTTTAGCTTTAAATAGTATAGCTTTAACTATTACACCGGTTAAATATGTACTAATTTTATCTTCATTATTATTTTAAACTTAAAATTCGTTCAACTTGTATTTAAAACAATGATAATTTAAAGCAATGATAATTTAGGTAAGATGTTTTTTGTATATAATATACATGTTATTATAATGGGTGAAGGTATGATTATTGAATGGTTATTATTTTGATATTATGATATTTTTTAAATAATTTTTCTATCTTTATATATTAAGTATTTCATATTAATTCATTTGGTACTTATTGTTGGTTGAGATATATATCTAATTAGTGTTCTACTTACGATCTGACGAGTAGCTATATTTTTGAATAGAACTTATTTTCGATAATTTCAATTGATTTTAATCGATTTAAATTTCTTTTCTATTTGAAAATTGGTTATTTTCCCGAAAACTATATATATATATATATATATATATATATATATATATGTATATATAAACACACACACATATATATACGCACACACACACACACACACACACACACACACACACACACACACACACACACACACACACACACACACACACATATATATATATATATAGTCGGGTTTCTTTCAGTTTTCGTCTACGAAATCCACTCACAAAGTTTACTGGTTTACAGGAGAAACAGTTTCCCAACGTACAAATCAGATTGAACCCCGGAAGGATGTGGTTCGGAAGCAACCTTCTTACCACACAGCTACACCTCGACTTCTTTTATTCTTTTATTTTCTTCAGTCATTTTCCTGCGCCAGTCTTTGTACGCCTACTAATCATTGTATAGGTTCTTTGGTGGAACCGCTAGGTTACGGGGACATAAACACACTAACATCGCTTGCCAAGCGATGTTGGGGATGACAGACATAGACACACAAGCACGCACACATATACGACGGGATTCTTTTAGTTTCCGTCTACCAAGTCCACTTACAATATCTCGGTCGGCCGAGGCTGTAGTAGAAGATACTTGCCGAAGGTGCCACGCAGTGGAACTGAACCCGGAACTATGTGGTTAGTAAGCAAGCTTCTTACCACACAGCCACTCCTGCGCTCCCACACAGTAGCTCCTGCGCCTCCACACAGCCACTCCCGCGCCTCTATACAGCCACTCCTGCGCCAGCACACAGCCACTCCTGCGCCTCCACACAGCCACTCTTGCACCTCCACACAGCCACTTCTGCGCCTCCACACAGCCGCTCCTGCACCCCCACACAGCCATTTCTGCGCGTCCACAAAACCACTCCTGCACCTCCACACAGCCATTCCTGCACCTCCGCACAGCCACTCCTGCACCTCCACACGGCCACCACTGCACCTCTACACAGCCACTTCTGCGCCTCCATACAGCCATTCCTCCAGCTCCACACAGCCTCTCCAGTGCCTATATACGTATAGGTTTATATGAAACATCTCTTCTCAAATTCAATAAACGGATTACGACCCTTATAATCTTGATAGATGTAATTAATATTTTTGTAGGGTAATTCACACTCTATCGATCCATGGTCAGTATAGAGATCTGTGGATATCGGAAATTTTGTACTGCGTGCATTATCTATATTATTTAAATTGCATTACGTTAATGGACTGCAGCATTTGCCATTTATCTCCTAAAGAAATTTGGTTTGTGTTGAACTTTCTTCCAGAATGCCAAGCAGAAGATCTTCGTGGCTCTCATGAGATCAAAATATTTGTATCTGCTAGGTTTGGACACAACAGACCAATCTGAAATGATGCGGTCTCTTCTGGCTTCCAGCGCTACATCTTCCGTTTGCTTCCGAAATTAAATATTTTATCTATATATTTAGATACAGATCTATGTACATATCTTTCAGTAAATATCTTCTGTCTCTCAGTATTCTCTCTCTCTCTTTCTCTTTCTTTATAACATACATATATAATCATTTATACATACACACACATTTATATGTGTGTTCCTTTCATGTGTGTTTGTGTGTAGTTGTGCGCATGCGTCTGTCAGCGTATCTCTGTTTCGTGCTTGGATCAAACTAAAAATATCTCACGGTATTTTGTTTCGTATGAGTTACGCCACTTTAGCTCTAGTTCAGCTTCACTTCATTTACAAGATCGATAATATCAATTAACATACAAAGTACTGAAGCGGTGCCCTCTACTTTCAAGACTGTGACCACAATGGTTGATGTCCAATTAGCGAAAAACTACTACGACGGAAAATCACAAGCACAAACGATACATACTTATACATTAAGACACACATACACATATAGACACATTACACACATGCATACATACACATGCATACATACACATGCATACAGACACATATCTATCTATCTATCTATCTATCCATATATGTATGTGTGAGTGTGTATGTGTGTGTGTGTGTGTGTGTGCGTACGCGTGTGTGTATTTATGTGTGTGTAAATTTACCAGGATAGGATGGCGGAGACCTCAACGATTTGGCCGTAACTTTGAAGTGGGAACCGACCCTCTCATTGTAATTGTTTATGATATATATCTTTATACCAGAATGCATGTTTGTATATGTGTGTGTGTGTGTGTGTGTGTGTGTTTGTGTGTGTGTCATCTGTGTGTGTGTGCGTGTGTATGCCTGTGTGTGTGTATGATGTGAATAGTTAACTCTGTTAGGGTGCAGTACTCTCCGACTATGTGCGAGATTAATCGAAGCCCATATTACTCTGTTGATAAATTCCCAGTCAGAGCCCTGTCTAATATGGCGGGTGTGTCGCCATTTGTAAAATATTTTGCCTCCTGATATTTTCTGCCATGAATCTAACGTAACATTGCGACATTTTGGCTGTTTCCTTTTTAATACATTTCTTGGCATGTTTGTCTTTCATCTTTGGAAGTCGATAACCGGAAAAAATGGTCTGAATAATGTTTATATCTGTTCGAATATAAGGAAACAATACAAGAGTTTTGCTCGATGTTATTTTCTGCATGAACTTTGATAGGTACCTTTCAGATATTATTCAAGTGTAGCCCAACCGTATTTATCGAACAATGCCTGATTCGGAAGAGTTCATGTGCAGAAATGATTGCATCAAACGTGGTTATGGCAGTAAATATAATGCTTAGAATATTCGCAGCCTAGAAGTAATGCTTCAATGTTCTGCATACCGTAATCAAATTGTTCTGCAGTTCTTTAGTTTAATGAATATAAGTGTTTAACTATGAACTATCGTGTGTGACTGTTTAGGCTGTGGGCGTAAGTTGAATTCATACGTCTTACAATGTGTATTCTGATTGAAACGAAAAGAACAAATAGGGCGATACACTTGGTATAGACCGAGTTCCGAGCAAGTTACCGAATACTACAGTGAACTAAAGTAAGACAAAAATTACAGTAGCAGAAGCTATGTAACTATAATAAAAATGTAGCAGGGTATAGTTTTGAATATACCAGTGGGCAATCCGAGAGACGCCAGAAGAAATGATCCTCCTAATCTACTCCAAGCATCTGCACAATTGTATCGGATGAAAACACCGGTGATGTATGAATGTAAGAATTCATATGCACTTGACAAAAGTTATCTACAATCCTCAATCAATAATAGAATAAGATGAGGCAAGGAAGGGAACGAAAAAGTACCTCAGAAACCCCGAAAATCGGTGAAGAGTAGAACGTATATCAGCGAGTACCAAATTTGACAAGGGAAGCCAGGATAAACTAATCGTTTCGAACTTAACCAATGCAATCATATAGAAAAATGTCAGCCCGAATTAGAGAAAAACATATTAACCAAGGCCAAATTTAACAAAAATATCAATAGAACGGGTAGAAGAAAAAAACATGTTGAATATCGGACTGCGGTATAGTTTAAAACGTGTCAGAGTTATCACCTGTCCATTTTAATCAAGGTAACACTTCAAACTTTGAATATTTTTTACTACACATTTGGAAACTTAATTTATGGGCTAACATTTTCAAGATGAACAAAATCCCCACATAAAAACGAGATATCCTGAAGGGAGCACATTACAATGCAAGATTATGCATAAATCTCAAATTTGAATACCGGTGTGAAGAGAGTTGAGGCCAAGTGCCGGCAGATCTTAAACAGCTAGATGTTAGAATTTCCCCATTATATAAATGTTCGGGTGGTACACCAAGAGAGAATCAGAGTCCATAACCAAATGCCGACATTATCGTAGACACTGGAGGAGTGAAACGATCACCGTTACTAACGGTCTCATTACTGTTGTTTCTATAACTACAAATGCTGTTGCTATGGCTACGAATCCCTCTCTTGGCGCTGAAGGAAAGTAATAAACTACTCCTATAACATCTCGGTTTCTACACCTTTAAATATTTCAATTAAAAAGCCCTATAAAAACTTAAGTTACAATTATCAACTCCAACACTACGAACTAGATTTTAATATCATAACTGCCGGAGAACAACAACACTACCTTTTGAACTTGGTGCAAAAGATGAAACCTTTCAAGACTTCTATGTTGAAAAATAAATTAAATTGAATTATTTTTCCATTTCTTATTGCATGACTAAAACGTGTGAAGCAATTAAATTTCTTCAGTATATTCATAAAATTCAAAATATTTTCCCCGTTCCAGTTAAGATAGCATTTCCTGGTGTTAGACTCTGCCTTGCAGCTCGCTGAAATCTGTCAAACAGTTCAATTCATGTCAGTATGAGGAGCAGATATGAAATGTCGATGAGGATGATGATTTATATTCCTACACTGAACAACTGAGAAATCTACAGCTACTCTCTCCAGATTACAAGTTCAGGTCTATACCAGTAGTTATTGGATCACTGGGATATGTAACACATTGTCTCAAAACCGGAAAGAAGAAATCTGATTCGGAAACTACAGCTCCAAGCCATCATTGGAATTGTAAAATTCTGTAAAACTTTCTAGAAGTTTATCATTTATATATGAGCATGTCTACACATGCAACTATACGAATGAGAATACATACATAAAACAAAATATAGAAATCTGCACAAGCACTGACTAGAAATACTTCAAATATACATACATACATACATACATACATACATACATACATACATACATACATACATTCAGAAATACTCTGTTGATGTTGTTAAAATTCCAATGAAAGATCTAGATTAGAAACCGAATTTGTCTCTATAGGCAAGCAATCTTGAAATAAAATTGAATAATGACGTACATAACGAAAGAGTAAGTGCTAGAGATACTAAATAAAAATCACGTGCCACGACATAAATGATTGAATTTAATCTCAAAAATCTTTACCGCGCATTAGGTCCACCGAGTAAAGAGTCACTATAAGAATTCATGGCAGAATTAATAGTCAAGACTATTTAGACATTTTATCTCATCAAATTCATCCTTTGTTTGCAGAACATATTCAGGATGATAGTGCACCAATTCACGCAGGTATAGTTACTGAATGGCACGAGTAACATTCTAGTGAAGTTGAACATCTTATCTGGCCACCACAGTCCTCAGATCTCAAAATTAGTGAACGTTTAAGGGGCATTTAAGAAAAACAAGTACCCACCACTGTCATTACTACAAGACCTGTAGACGGTTTTAGCTGAAGAATGGACGAAAATTCTTTTGGAAACAATTCAAACATTGTACGAGCCTCGTAGAATTCAAGCTGCGATTATTGCCAAAGGAGGTCCTACCTCATATTAAAATAAACTCGTTTGAAATTTGAAGGTGTTTACATTATTTTGTCGGACCCCTGTATACACACACACACACACACACACACACACATATATATATATATATATATATATATATATATAGTTTTAGGGAAAATAACCAAGTTTCAAGAACTCATCGATGAAAATCCACTATCACATATAGAAAAATTAACAATTAAAAGCACAATAAATGAGTATAATATATATATATATATATATATATATATATATATATATATATATGTACTTTGTAACGTATTCCTTTTCATCTCCTCTGTCTACCGCTCCTTCCTTAATATTGAATTTCAAGAAAGACCTCTCCATTCAAGCACTTCAAACTCACCGGACGGCCCCCTCGTCACTGCTCTTACTTTTTATACTTTCATTTTTACCTTATTCAGTGGCCATATGATCATTTTTAATAACTGATTCACGATATCTTTCGCACATATATCACCACTCTATAAGTAATTGCTGTACTCTTGTTCTGACCGTTTTATCGAATCTTACATATATTTCACTAAGTTTATCATGAATCAATGTCCTACTACATCTGCGTTTGCCAGTCATCCACAAAAAAATAATATTTGAGAATTTCGGCATTTAGACACTCATGTATTATGCTTCGTGACATTTAATAATATTTTGCTTCGTTGCTTTATTATACACAACTCTTTATGACAAAAAAAATTCACCGCAATTTGTAAATATTTTTATCACGCCTACAGAAGACATGGGGACGAGTCTCAGGAGCGGCCCTTTATTTCTCTAAAAGTGTTTTTCAACTCAGTTTTTATAGGGTACACGCTATAGGTTTGTGTGTCATCATTATTTAAACAAATACTGACAAACATACATTCATTCGTACATAAATACATAGACACTCACAGACCCACCCCCCCTACGCACAGACACATATATTATATATACATATGTATGTGTGTGTATATATATATATATATATACATATATATAACTCATAATTGAATTGATGCCATCAATAACAGTCTTTTCATCTTACACATGAGTATATGTGGGGGAGGTGTGTGGAGGTGGGGTGCATGCATGCCTGAGGGTGTGTGTAAAATTTAGGCAGTCAGGTGGAAAACTATTTTAGATACCTGGGGGAACGTCCATAAAATCATGTATGTATATAGCTATACATACATACGTACATACATACGTACATACATACGTACATACACGCATATACATAAATACATACACATACATATACATACATCATACATACACACACATGAACACATTTATATCTTCTTTCAAGCACACGCACACATTTATATACGTAGCTATATGTGTATATGCGCGCGTTTGTGAGAGAGTGGGAGAAAGATGGAACTTGTTTGTGAGCATAAATGTTCGTCCATAGATTGCGTTTTAGGAGTTTATAAAACGGGAATATTATAGCGCTACAAAGGATCAAGAATGCGAAGTAGATTATTCAAATTTTATATGGGTATATGAGAACTCATTTGTAAAATAACGATTAGAATAATTAGCTATTGAAACGTGTATGTAAAATAATTTTCCAATGTGAATATGCATATGCACGAATATTGTGAACAGCCAAAGCTAAAGATATTTTCCAGTTTATATTCCATAACCACGATAAGAATATATAATGAGGTCGGATTATTCTTTCTCCTGAGATATATGCTAATGTGCCTTCTAGTTTGCATTCATAGCTTTTCTTGCTCGCATTTTTATCATAAATATCTCTGGATATATAAGAACATATATTAATGACGCCAACTTCGATTCTCTCCGCAAAAGGGTAAGTCATTTGTGTACTGGCTTGCAATTAACAATGGGTGTGAAACATAGATTGAAAACATTATATATTTGTATCTGAAGTAAGGGGAGATAGAGCGTGTGGTATTGAATTTATGGCATTTAATAATCGAAAATGATGTATAAATTCACATCGTAAAAATATTCATTAATATATAAATGGTATTAAACATGCAAATTAATTCTGCTTGAAATTTATACGTAACAATAATTCATACAGCTTTAAATTGGATCATTTTCGTTCTGTTGAAGTGGAAAATCTAATTCATTTTATTGTTTTCGTTTCTAATAATTTCAATGTTTTTTTTCTAAATACCCCGTGCGGTGGCCTTCTATCAGTCGTGTTAATTGTGTTCCACAGTCCAGGATGCTAGAAGTCAATCGATATGATTAAGCTCCATAGAACATAATCAAAGACATTGCTGATCTTGACTTCATCTCGTGCCTTTAGCTTGAAGTTTTATCCATAGAGTAAATTGAGACTGTTTACAAGCAGTAATGGCATTGACCTGGTTTTCGAAGGATACACGGTCGGATTTTGCTCTGAATAAATGTAAGAATAAATAACTTAACTGTTTCTGATTTGAGAACATTTAAGTTGTTGATGAGATATGTTAGAGGTACCTAGCCGTAGAAAAAAACATGTATTACGATGGTACCTGTAACAAGGAATGGGTCATTAAAGAATATAACAGTCGAATAATAAAGTATGTTCCTGCCTTTAGGCGTTCACTTTATACACGCCAACTCAATTTGATTCAATTCTCTGTCGAAAGACGCCTGTTGTTATTTCTTGTTTGTATTCGTAATTGTCTTCGATGTTCTTCGTTTTTTGTTTGTTTGTTTTTGTGTTTTGTTGCCGTAAACATTCGCTAGTTTTCTTACAAATGGGTCTAATGCTCTTTGCTTAAACTTTTTGGGAGGCAACCAGATGGAACTATCTCAAGTGTAACTGGCCGAAATGGTCGTGACTTTTGGTACTTGACTGAGGAAAGAAGGCTACGAATGACTCGTCTTTTTTGCCTGTCCTTCTAATTGTTATTTCTCTTGTCCGCCTTCGTATCGTCTATTTGTCCGCATGTTTTATTGTCCTCTAGTGCGTTCTTCTTCCATGTTCATATTTTTATATATATATATATATATATATATATATGTGTGTGTATATGCATATCTACACACACACACACACACACACACACACACACACACACACACACACACACACACACACATATATATATATATATATATATATATATATATATATAACTTTCATAACTCTGATAGATTTCAGCCAGTATAGGCCCGGAAAACAAGACAAGCAACACAAGGAACGACCCTTCATCAGTTGCCAGCTGTTTTTCTAATCCTTATTTCGAGCAATTCTCGACAAGATACGCCTCCGATAAAACAGTTGCTCCCGCAAAGCAAATTAAATAACATTTGCGTACTTGCGGAGGATCAACTTTGGTGTCATATTTATATGTATATAGTGCCATACATACACACACACACACACACACATTATCACATACACACACACACGCTATCACATACACACACATACGCTATCACACACACGCTATAGCACACACATAGATACACAGATACCAACCATTCTTCACACTCTCAAAAATATAAATACAGGTGGAGTGTTGGCTGTTTTCTTCCTTCTTCTTCCTTTTCCTTTGGAGTTTCGTATGTCTCCTCTTTCCGAAGCAGAGTTATGCTCGAAACGTAAAACAACCACTCTTTCCCTTCTCTGAGCCTCTTATTAATACTTTGCATGTGCTACGAGTTCACGTTGTTGTATTTTTCTCTTGCTTTTGTCTCCGTTCTTTGAATTAATTATATATATATATATATATATATATATATATATATATATATATATATATATATATATATATATATATATATATATATATATATATATATATATATATATATGCATAGATAAATAGATATAGATATATGCATATATATATATACACTTATATATACATGTACATATATGAATACATATGAATATATATAGATATATATAGATATATATATATATACATATACATATATATACATACATACATATATATATATACATGGATGCACACACACACATACACACACACACACACACACACACACACACACACATATATATATATATATATGTATACATGTATACACATACATATTTACATATACATATGCACTTTCAATATTTCTATAGAATACTGAGTTTTCTTTTCCTTTTCACAATATTTCTTGCATTCATCGAAAATATGAATAAAAATTGGAATTACATTTATTGGAACTTTATATCCGACGATATGCTTTAGGACATCAAACGGAGTTGTAAACTCTTCTCACGGTACTCTATAAACTGGGTGCATCGAAAACAGTATTGTTATTTCTTTGAAAGGAAAAAAAAAATATGATATGAATGTCATTCACTCAATGCTTTATAAAATTATCAAATATATTTCAAAATGAATTATTTTAGTTTCAGACAATAACTTTATCTTGCCCCAATTCTATGACGAATGAAATATAATATCACTGCAGAAAGTAAGTTATAATTCGAGAATGAATAGTTACGTATCACTTTCGAAATTCTCTATTTAATATGAAGAATATGTTAATAATATTTCTAATAGAAATCAATCCAAAACCAAGTAGATATACACTTACCCATAAATATATATATATATATATAGACGCATGATACATGTACATATATATACATATGTATGTGTATATATATATATATATATATATATATATATATATATATATATATGTATGTATGTATATATATATGTGTGTGTGTGTATACAAATATATTTATATATATAAATATATATATATATATATATATATATATATATATATATATATATATATATTTATATATAAAAATATATTTATATACACATATATATATATACGCAGTAACCTTTCTCCATATCGCGGTTCACCTACCGCGATTCGCCTATCACGGTTCACCTATCGCAGTTCACCTATCGTGGTTTCCCTATCGCGGTTTATTAGTTCAGCTTACGTCGATTCCTCTGTGGTGTTACTTTGTATTTATAAAAAATATATATAAATACAAATTACAAAGATAATTAAAAAAATATAGACTACAGGACAGTTTCTACTTCACGGATCACCTATCGTGGGGATTTGGAAAGTCAAGCCCGTAAAATGGATGGGTTATTTCATATATATCCTGGGTATAATAATAAACTGCATCCAGTGGCAAGGCTCCAGTTTGGTAGTTTGCAGCTGTAGGAAATATGGAGTTACCCCTTCGTTGTCATCACTCCCAATACTTCTCTGGTCCAGAGTAGTAGTAGTACGTGTTAGGGCCCCAATTATGGGTTACATAATTATATTACTCGAGTGACACCAGTAAAGTATTATCACCCTCCTTTCTCCACGACACCGGGACCTCACTTTGTCACGACAAACACGTGCATATTATCGAAACAGCCCCGCGTAGAAATATTAATCCGACTTATCTTCGATCTATACATGCAAATATTTGTATGTAGACATGCGAATTTGTTTTGTACGAGTATATATAATTATTTGTGTTTACATCTCTCGGGTATTGCGTTGACGAAGGAAAAAAAAAACCTGTTTTCGGCTTTGATATAGCAACTGGACCCAATTCCCGATTAATGTGAAGCTCGCCTAGAATTCGTGTATATTTTTGGAGTTTCTCTGTAGTATCGGAATACCTCGGCATTCAAACATGTTGGAGATTTTTTGCCCTTGCGCCCTTAATATAATTACACACACACACACACACACACACACACACACACACACACACACACACA